>NC_043990.1:16812198-16834698 GCF_902150065.1 Myripristis murdjan
CAGATGGAGACAGAGAGGGAGAGTAGCAGGAAGAGAGGAGAGGGAGGGGTAAAAAGAAGAAGGCAAAGTGGAAGGCAAGTGTTAGGAAAAGAATGAGAGATAGAGTAAAAATACGTGCGCGCATGTGTGTGTGTGTGTGTGTGTGTGTGTGTGTGTCAGGGAGAGAGGGAGGGAAACAGAGAGGGAATGCGAAAGAGAGACATTACACACAGTCTCTTTCAGAAAACAAACACTTAGGCAGCATTGCATGACTTGCACTTTCTAACCCCCCCAACAACCCAGTTGGGAGGTGGGGCAGATGGAGGGAAAGGAGAGAGAGAGGGAGAGAAAGAGAGTGAAGGAGAGAGAGAGAGAGAGAGAGAGAGAGAGAGAGAGAGAAACACACACAAAGATTGACGGATGGACACAGAGGGAAAGGAGCAAAGAGCCACGAGAGTAACGGCAGAAATGTGAGAACACAGTGCGAGGTGAAAACGAGAAAGAGAGACGGGTGCAAGAGAAGAGAAGAGAAGAGAAGAGAAGAGAAGAGAAGAGAAGAGGGGGAACACCTCAGGACGACGGTCAAATGGGAGAAACAAGCGACGCCGATTGTAGGAAAACTAGGGCAGACGCAGTACGAGCTTACACACGACATACTGTGATACAACTAGACAAGCGCTCGGGACACACACACACACACACACACACATAGACACATGCACACACTTCATTCAGAGCAAGTACAAAACTGTGTGAAGTGTACTTACCAGGGTAGCAGGAGTAGCCCACTTCTGCAGCATGCTCTCTCTCCCTCTCCCTCTCTCTTATTCCTTCCCTCCCTTGTTCCTCTCCTCTCTCGCTCTGCTCTGCTGTGTCCCTTGCAAAGCACCCTGAGTTTCTCTCCCTCTCCCTCTCCGTCTCTTTCTCTCTCTCTCTCTCTCTCTGTCTCTCTCTCTCTCTCTCTCTCTCTCTCTCAAGCGGAAAATCCCAAACAGATTCAGTGTAGTTGTGCTACAAACTGCCTGTCCCCCCACCCCTCCACCACCACCACACACTCACACACACGCCACACACACTGACACCACACACACTGTCCGGGCCAGCAGCCCTCTCTTAAATCTTGACAGCGAGGCAGGAAGCTCCCTCACCACCACTGACACACAGCGCGCGCACACACACACACACACGCACATGCACACAAAATTGGTAGCACACACTCACACACGCCCACGGGGAGGGAGTCCCGCATGCAGAGCTCCAACGTGTGTTATGCAAGGGGCTGAATGCGAGCCAGAGCTCCCACACTCTCTGCCCTACACACACACACACACACACACACACACACACAGCGCCCCTCCCACGGTCCGCTCAGCCAACTTCATCAGGTATTCATTCAAAAAACACACACACGCCAGCTGGCTGTATGCCCAGAGACCGCTTACAAGGAGAGAAAGAGAAAGAGAGAGAGAGAGAGAGAGTGAGAGAGAGAGACAGACCAGAGAGAGACAGAGAGAGAGAGAGAGAGAGCGAGAGAGAGCGAGAAAGAGAGAGAGAGACGGAGTGGGTGGGTGTTACAGTGAGAAGGGCAGAGAGGGGGAGTATAGGAGAGATAAAGAGCGAGGGAGAGAGAGAGAAAGGGAGAGAGAGTATGGGAAAGAGAAGACAGTGAAAAAGACCGACTGTGTTTAACTTGCACATATACATGCCTTCAAACAAAAACACATAAAATACACATATGTACATGCAAATGTACATACATTTAATATGCATGCACATGTGGTAAATACACACATGCACATTCACAGACACACTCAGACACCCACACACACACACACACACACACACACACAGAATAACTATAAGGGAGCACTGAGGCATGAGAATATACTGCAGATCAATCATACAGATACACATATTTACACAGACAGCGCTAGCACCTACATCAAATTTGCCACATTGCAGATTGAGAGTTGTGTTCAGGATCGGAGAAGCTGCACTTTCTCCTTTTGACCACTAGATGTCATGACTGATTATGTCACCGAAACTGCCTCTACCTCTCTTAGTTAGCTGACCTAGTTAAAAGACCATTTGGAAATAAATATAGATGAAATGTGCTCCTCAATGCGTGGAGATGGAGCACGCAAAAGGGAAGTAGCGAGCACTCAGTCACAAGACATTTACACATCAGCCCACACACAGACACACATACACATGCACACACAAATGAAGCCACACAGAATCATAATTGTTCCCACTAGACCTGGTGGGTCTAAATATGCACTAAAAAGACATCCTGTTTGTGCTGCTTGGTCTTCCTGTCAGCTTGTTATCAATCCAATGTTCAACTTGGGTTATTCATGGACTATTTAACTACCACAAGGCAGACTAGGTTTTAAAGTTTGTTTTCAATGTGGTACGGGGCAGTAAAAGTCCAAAGAAAAGTTGGATGACAATCAAACAGAATTGTGACGTCGCGTTCTTTGGATTTGCCGTTGATGAAGTTTGAGTTTCTGTAGGGGGCGCCACGGTGGCTATCGCCGCTCATGCAAAAACATAAAATGCATCGTTTCATGTGCTACAGAGGATTTTAACTGGGAACCTTGACCTACCTTAGCAATAGAAAATGGAAAAGCTGTCATGGAGTTTTGATGGCATGATGGTGCGTGTTAAACTACTATTGTGTTATAGCGTTCTGAAACAGGGAGTAGCACAAGAGCCAGAGATTTATACAAAAAATACTGTGGGTTATTACTGAAGACTGGGGGAGTATGACAGAGAGAGACAGAGAAAGAAACAGAAAGAGAGGGAAAAACACAAGAAAAACAAGATGGAGACAGATAGCCAAACCGAGACATAGAGACCGACAGACTGCACTGGACTGTATGTTTGTTTCCCATTTCAGTTCGTTCTGTCAGTTGACCTCAAGTGCACAGCAACACTCGTCTGTTGCCTTGGTAGCTAATTGGAGCCTCTCGGCATTTAATCATAATTCATTTGTGTGGGTTTGTTTACAATGTGCAGTCAAGTGAAAGCACTGAAAGAGAGAGGGAGAGAGAGAGAGATAGAGGGGGTGGGAGTGGAGAACAAGCACAACAAGATGAGAAAAGAGAGAATTAGTTATGAGAAATTTTAACCATTTGAGAGGCGATTTTCTGTCTCTCTTTCCATAGGCTACTTTTCTTTCTTTAATTAGCTTGGTATGTGTGTATATCCAAATGTACTGGGTTCAAAACATTTAAAATATGTGCGAGTGGTGCGTCCCTGCTTCAGACTTTGTGAACGCTCCTCCATTCATTTCCAAAAGCAAAGCGAGCTCTGCACTCCATTTCCAACATTCTAGACTCGCATAAATATACATTTTCTATAAACATTGCTGAAACAAATCCCCCTCAAAGACATTTTTGAATGAGAAACCTGTTTTGGTTGGATGTTAGAAACAAAATCCATGTTTCATTTGTCTTAAAACTTGAAAATTTCTCCACAAACCTGTCACCTCCTCATGATTTACATGTCTGATTCATGATATTTGGTAAGTGGAAGTACTATGGGATTAAAACTGTGTCTGGACTCACTTCATTATTCAAGTTCATGGGAAGAAAACTAGTATAGGAATTTTGAAAGCACATAACTTAACTAAATCCTATGTCTGATTAAGTTGAATTTTACTTGGGTGGAATGTTTTCACTTTTAAATGCACATTTAACATCCTGTCAGGTATACAAATATGTCAAAATGGATTCTGTAATATTCTCTGTCGAGGGTCATAGTTTTCAAGAAGAGAACTGCCTGCAGGCATTTGTCAATATTAGGATATGTGGAATTAATGTGTGGATGCTGGTGGTGACAGCAGATTGCACAGCTCGATGGAGATGCGCATGCTGAAAAGTAACCATATTGCAGAAAAGAGACTTTAAAAGGAATAACTGTATTTTACACATAAATAAAAGATGAAAAATGGAGCAAGAGGCTTTGGATTCTGTCATATAACAACAGAAATACTGACTGCAGGTCAATAATCAGAGATAACACAAATCAAAGCAACACTGACATGTTGAATGCTGAATTCTCTCAGTGCAAACATGGCACTGCTGACACTGGGGACATGAAGTATCTCTCTCCGACACTGTCTTTCATTTTTGTTCTTTCCAAGTGTCTTTCTATGAAGCGGAGAACAGTCTCGGCAGCTGAACTGATAAAAAGATGAAAAGCATATATATATATATATATATATATGTATATATGTGTGTGTGTGTGTGTGTGTGTGTACATGTACTCATATACATATCAGAAAGCTCTGTGCGCAAGCACACACACATGCCATCTCTCACACACTCTCAATCGCCCACGCAAACTTCACACACACTGCGGTTATGACAACGGCAACCCCCGCCCTCCTCCACTCTCTGTTCCTCTCTGTCTCTATTTCTTTTCTCTGTCTGCGAGCCTCTCGGCTCTCTTGTTTATCCATGTCTTTCCATCTGTCTCTGTGTGTATATGTGTGTACACGTCAATGTGTGTGTGTGTGCAAGCCTGTGAGACAGAAGGTTAGGAGCTGTCTAATGTTCAGAGATCACACAGAGAATGCACAGACAGACACACACACACACACACACACACACGCACAATCACTTTATCAAGGCTTAAGCACAACATATACACCAACCTTTCATTCATTATCTATCATCCATTGTCTTTCATGATGATTGCATTATTATTTTATCAGTGCTCTCTGAACCTTGGGTCATGTATACGGTCTACAAATCTCTCTCTTTATCCTTTTATGTCTCTGTTACTGACTTGCATTCTCTTTCCACTTGTTCCTTCTCTCCCCTCCCTCTGTCTCTCCCTCTCTCTCTCTCAGTACCTCTGTCACAAACCCTCTGCCAGCCTGTGTAACTTGCTGGCAGTGTAGTGTGCTACTCCAGCCCAAGCCGCATCCCATTCACAAACCTATTAATCCACACACACTATTAGATCCCTGCTACTCACACTCATGTACACACACACACACAAACGTACAAAGAAGTGTGTGTGCGTGTGTAGGATTAGGGAGGGAGTGGAATGGATGGGCAAATCACTGCTAAGCCCCTCTATTGCTGTATAATCCTACTGAGTACACACACATACACGCACACATACACAAACACACAGATACACAAATACACATCTACACAATATGCAAACATGCATGCAAGCACACACACTCTTCTACACTCTCTTACTTTCAAACACATACAAAGCTCATAAACGTGGGCACGCATGCATGTGAGCACAGACACACACATGCGCGCACGCGCGCAGGCGCACATACACACACACCATCACCAATATTCAGATACACAAATATGCAGGCAAATGTCCAACATGCTCATTCAAGGACAAATGCAGACACAAACACCCAAATATCATTTCAAAGACAATGTATAATCCTGCTTGGAGAATGTGTGTCACTTCACAAAAGGAAGTGAGAGCGAGAAAAAGAGGAGGGGAGGGTGGGCAGACAGGGAGAGAAAGAGAGAAACATTCAATTTTTTATAATGGAGCCCTCTGAAGAATTCAAATGAGACACAGAATCAGAGACAGAAAAGAAGAGAGAGAGAAAAAAAGAGAGAGAGACGGGAAAAAGTTATTCAAACACACACATCCATTCATCCATTACACCATCCATCTAGTTATCTAAACCGCCCATCCAAATATCAAGTCTCGCTTCCTTGCACATGGCACACTAACATGCATTAAGGAGTATCAACAGATTTAAAAATTCAAATATGAGGAATTTGCATACGTATTTTCATAATGAACTAGGACAGCTAATTAGCATTTGTACACATAAAAAAAAAAAAACTGTCTCCCCAAGCTGTTACAGGGCCAAGACTGTGATACATAATATGCATCATAACAATGTGCAGGATGCAGCTACTCCCCTGACAGGGAATGAGACACTTTGTTGACTCTAGGAATGTCTGTCTAGCTTTTAACTTGCACTCGTAAAGGAAAATCTGCAATACGGAACTTCCTGGTTCTGCGTCATTTGTCTCCCTCTTGTGGCAGTAAATTAAATTCTGCTTGAAAAACACTCCAAGTCGTGCAGGGAAATGCCATTCAGTTTTAAAAGGCAAAAGAAAAACATGGGGGGAAGAAGCCCTTGAGAGAGAGGTGTGAAATCGTCAATCATCGAACAAAAATATAATGTCATGCAATGATTTTTATATACAGTTACAGTGGAAATTGCGAGGTCACTAAGGGACAACAGAGATTAGCTTTTCAATGCCCGCAATAATGCAAAATGCAGGTTTCATCATCAGAGATATTTCCACAGTTACAAATTCATTTATTTCCCCAACATGACATATTGTGTAGTATTTTACGTATCTTAATGTACCTGCATTACATGAACAACTAACCCATAGAATGTAATACTGCTGCAGCTATACGGTGATGTTTTCCAATACTGATTATCTACTTTACAGTACATTATAAAATACAGCATAAAGCTGCCTGGTGAAGCGAATAGCATCGTTTATTCACTGACAAGGTGTGTTAGTACTCTTTGCAAAATGACTTGCAAAAAATGTCTAATATGCTAGTGATGCTATTTTAAAGCAAACCCTTTTCGCTGTTTATCATACCTAGTCTTTGTGCTCCCATTATTGCCTTTCATGTGGGTTGCACATGGTGAGAAATGCAAGTGGGGAATCTGATTGGGCTGCTGACAGCGTGATAGTGATTAGCTGAGGTGAGGTTGAGGACAGGCTGACAGATGTGGGACGTGTGACTCTGAGGAGCGCCACACTGTGCAAGCAGGACGAACGGCAAGGGACATACACTCACTTCTACTACTCCTGCGTCTTCTGCTGCTTGTGTGCCTGTGAGTGCGCAAAAACACACCACTAACCCTTTGAAAGCTGAGCAAATTCACAGGATATCATAAAAAAAAAAAAAAAAGCAGGGAGAAAAAGGCAATTAGGAACATAACAAGAAACAAGAAAATGACCTGGAAATTAGCCCAAAATATTACAACAAACATCATTTTGAATATATAACTATAATAATTATAACAGTTTTTTGGGGCATTTTTCCTTTTTTTGTGCTAATTTTCTGTTAGAACATGACATCTGACAGCCATCCAGATTTCAAAGGGTGTTTTTTTTTTTTTTTTTTTTTTTAGAGCAAGAGAAAAAAGAGAACACACAGACACACACTTGTCCCTCACGGCGTCCACATGTGTCAGCGTCTAGGACAGAAAAGCAAACTGCTGGGCATTGTGTGTGCTGAAGGTGAAATCCCCAGCTGGAATGGGGCATCGGTAGGCAGGCTGCACTAATTGGCATGAATGGGCATTGTGTGGACGGAGGAGATGTGGGCGACTGCTCAGCGTGTGGCCTTGTCTGGGGCTGCTGTTCTGTCTCTTCAAAGGCACACACAGACAAAAAAGGGAGACAGGCTGCAGCGCTACACACACACACACACCCTACAGGCCCAACAGGGTGCACACTAACACGCATACATGCCACAGACAGACACACAGAAAGAGCAGCCGCTGTCCAAATAAACAAACTCCGCGGCCATGCACATGCATACACATTAACACATGCACACACACTCTACAAGTGTCCACATGCAACCCAGCGGTGTGTCTTGTTCTGAGACCATCGCCGTGCAGGGAACATAACAAAAGCCACTGATAAAACGCACGCCCTTACAAACATGTCCTTTCCATCTATATAATCAAATGTATATTATCATGCTGAATAGCTGTGCTGATTGCTGTCTGCCTCCCAGAAAGAAAAACGGTTCCAGTCAATTGGGCAATTTCTGCGCCTGTATTGTGTGCTTCTATTACCCAAAGGAGATTGAGCCGTGTTGTAACAAGTTTGTGATCAACTGGAACAAGTGCATGGCAGCAAAATAAGACAACAACTTCGCATGGGCCTCATCAGAATTTCTCTCTGTATGAATTGCTGAAATTTTTTTTTTGAGGAGTCGCACTACAAAGTGAGATAGCCACCATTAGAAAAGGTTGACATTTCCGATACAAAATGATTGATAACAAAAGATTCAACTCTAAGTAGGGCTATATTTATGTCTTTTATGTCATATTTATGTCCTATATTTACTGTTTTTTTTTTCATATTGGAGAAACAGCACTTTAAAATCTTGTCTTAGTTCTCTTCACAAAGGAATGGTGCGTAGACCTAACGTTTTTCCTCTTCTATTCCTTATAACTTAATTTACGCCGATATATTTTTTTCTCTCTCAAATGTGAGCAACTGACCCAGTTTCCCCCTTGAGGATCAATAAAGTATTTCTGATTCTGATTCTACACACCTCTGCCCAGATATGAATTTCTTGCATCATCTGCATATTTTCTCTATGGAGAATATACATGGGGTTTTCACATAACAGTCCTTGTCACAGTCTGCAAGTTTAAAACTTGGCCATTTTTTATCTACACATGTTTCTCTTTTAAACGGGACTGGATCCACTGAATTCTGCTGCCACTTTCCAGCAAAAATAATTATTTTCCTACCAAAAAAAAAAAAAAAAGCTAACACTGCTGCTTGCACTAAATAGCTGCTGTTCTGTGATCAGTTTTGTTAGACAAATTCACAGCTAGTATCACAGGGGGACAAACTGTTTGAAAGCCTTTAATTTATTTTCTTATGCAAACAAATATCCAAATGTCATAAATTATTTTGAGGGAATTAGGAAAAGTTGATTTCTCACAAAGACATTTGATTTTTTTTTGATCAAATTAGAGACAAATGACTTTTGAGGCCTATTTACAAGAGCAGCAAATGATGTGCACTTCACAGGACTCATGCAGCGAGGACAAAGACACACACATGCACACACAGTGAGACACACACACACACACAGAGTAACATCCCACTCTAAATCTTCTCTGACAAGGTCTGCTGGTATTCCATGCCTGGACTACCAATCACGTTGTACCAGAGGGAGTGTTATTATATTCAAACCAAGGAAAAACTCGGCATCAGCGTCTCAACATTAAACACAAAATGTCACAAATCATACAAGTTCAGTATTCTACAAAATATGCAAAATACAAATAATTTTGTCCCTATTGTGAAGCCTTATACTTTAATGTCAAGCTTGAGTTTGTGTATATATTTATATTAACAACTCATTCATCAGCCTCTCTGCTGCTCCCTGCTACCACACACACACACACACACACACACACACACACACACACACACACACATGCAGATGAAAGGAAATTCCATGTCAGTGACATTTTCTGGGTGGGCCTGTTTAAACTAAAGAAAGACTAGTGACTGTTTTGTGTGTATGTGTGTGTCTGTGTGTGTCTGTGTGTGTGTGTGTGTGTATGTGTGTGTGCGCATGTGCATCACTACAGCATATATATTGTGTATGTTTGTGTGTGTGTGTGTGTATCTGTGGTTCACAGCAAACACCCTGATGCATTTGTGTGTAAAATTCTTCAGCGTGCATGCAGCTGTCTCATGGATTAGGCATGAAAAAAATGTGTTTTCGTACTTGTGGCACACACACACACACACACACACACACACACACACACACACACACGTCGTCTAGTGGGTTGTTATGTGTAGCCCTTTCACCCTGACCCCATTTCAACACTGACCCAACCTTTGACGAGAAGGCCACTTGCATTTTGAAGCGTGTGTGTGTGTGTGTGTGTGTGTGTGTGTGTGTGTGTTCTCGGTGCTTGACAGCAGTTATGTAAGGATGAGTTGTGGGACAGAAAGATAAAGAGATAAAGAAAAAAGGGAGAGAGAGAGAGAGAGCAAGAGAGATGAAGGGAAGGACAGAAAAGAAGAGCAGAGGAAGGGACGGGAGAAAAGAGGCACATAAAAGAAGAAGAGGGAGTGATCGAGGCACAGGAAAAAGATAGGGGGAGAGACACTGATGTCACCTTGTAGTGGTACAGCAGAGACAGAGAGGGAGGGAGAGAGAGAGAGAGAGAGAGAGAGAGAGAGAGAGAGAGAGTTAAAAGATCTATTAGCTGATAGAAGTCATGCAGACAACCTCCCACTCCTTAGGCAATTGATTCAGGGACTGTGTGTGTGTGTGTGTGTGTGTGTGTGACAGAGAGAGAGAGACAGAGAGAGACAGAGAGTGTGTGTGTGTGTTTGTGTGTCCAAGTGAAAGACAGCTAAACTGTTGCTAGGGGCTTGGGGGCATAATGTAGTAGTGGCCTACTAGAAATCTCTCTTCTGAGACTGCACTCTGAGTCGTTCTCCTCTTTATCAGCGTGTGTGTGTGTGTGTGTGTGTGTGTGTGTGTGTGTGTGTGTGTGTGTGTGTGTGTCATGACAGAAAGCAAGAGAGAAAAACAGAATGCAAGAGGCAACAAAACGAGGCAGTTTATTACTGAAGGAGCATGTAAATGTGAACTTCAGTATTTTTGGTGTGAGTGTGTGTATTTGCGTGTGTGTGTGTGTGTGTGTGTGTGTGTGTGTGTGTGTGTGTGTGTGTGCTTGGAGAGGACAGCATAATGGAATGCTTAGGTTCAAGACTTGCCAAGAGCACTTTTCCCATACGCCAGGGAGCCAAGACTTCCCCAACCAGCCAAGAATAGCACCAATGTCCCCCCTCCCTCGTTCCCTCTTTCTCTCTCTCAAAAAACACACACACACACGCACACACGCACACACACACACACACACACACACACACGTTTTACTCTTTGGATGCACTGGCAAAAGGGGTTGATGGTGTGAAAAAGGGAAGAACAGCACTAGTGTCCTCACACACTTCACTCAGCACACACACACACACACACACACACACACACACACACACACACACACACACACACACACACATAGAGCGAGAGAGATACAAACAGAGATTCCAGCAGGGGATCTGCAGCACTCTCCCAATTGTCAGCTCCCTATGGGGTAAACGAGAGTGCTCTCTGTGTATGTATGTGTGTGTGTGCGTGCCTGTGTGTGTGCCTGTGTGTGTGTGAGTGTGTGTCTATCCACTTATACAAGCATGTTTGCGTGAGAGAGCAATAGACTGGAGGAAAACTAGAGAGGAAAGAGTGCACTCCCTTTTCCCATTGCTAGGCACCAAATGTCGAGGTAACAAAACAACAGGGAGCAGCGCCGTTTCCACTCCAAAGAAAAGACATGAGAGGCAAATTCACCTCATTCACAAGCGGGTGTCACCAAGAATGAGTCCATTAGATTTACTTACAAACCTCGCTTCAAAGCAGGTTAGTAGCGTGCACACGGCCTGAGTGCATAAGCAGAGTTTTTAAACAGACACGGCGAACAGTGATCAGCCGTGAACATTTAATACAACAAGCCAATTAGGCTCGAGGAGTGGACATTAGTCTGACCTGTTTATTCCTAATGGGCTTTTTTTTTTGGATGAAAGCTCAATCAGTCACTGAGTAAATCCTACGCTGTGACCAATTTCCGTTCTTCTTTTGACGGATCTGATGGAGAAAACACACTCACACAAATAAATGCTCTTGACTATGTTGATCATGGAGAAAACCTGAAGGTGGAGCCGTGGCTTATTGGCAAAGGTGCTCTCCACTCCACTCCACTACTCAGCACCTTAACTGTTTATTTATTATCCATTACCCAGCACTTTAACCGTTTATTTATTATTTATTATCTATATATTACATCCTAGGTTAATATACATTCACACTGTTTTTCAGACTGGAGGGGAAGTGGTGATTCCTCAAGAGGCCGAATCAAGTCGGTTAGTTCCTGAATCCCAGTACCGTCGGGTTCTGCCACTTGGTTCTTGGTTCTCTGGGTTTCATGCTAACTCTCCTTATCTATGCAATCATGTCTATACTTCAATTCCATCTGTATATTTCATATTCATTCGTATATTTCACATCTCATATCTCTTTTTCTTAGATTAGCCCTTATTGTATATTTTTAGTTTTAGCCTTTATAGTCTTTATTGTATGTATTTAGCTTTTATTCTATTTTATTTAACTTTATTATATGTTTCTACTGTTGCTGCTGGAACACCAGAATTTCCCTGGTTGGGATCAATAAAGTATATCTATCTATCCATCTATCTATCTATCTATCTATCTATCTATCCACATCAAGTGAAACAGAATTTGAAAACAGCTCAAATTTTGTCAGTGAGGCTTTCAAGCAGCAAATCAACTAAATCCTGCTTTGAATTAGGGCTGAATGATATGGTTAAAAAAAAAAAAAAATCTTATTGCAAACGTTTTTGACAGGAATTGGGATTGCGATATTATTCACAAAAAGACCAAAATTTTAGTGAGAATGATATTTTTGCATAATTTTAATCTACTGTGATAAAAGTTTGTAACAAGCAAACATGTTTTCTTATGTCTGGAGAATACAATTTCTAGGCCAGAGTGTTTCTGTAGCACCACAATACTTCATTTATAATGGTATAATCTCACAAATTTTACGCTTAGCAAAAAAAATTGTAATGTCAGTATTGCAGTTTTGATAACATTTAGATTAATTGCTCAGCCCTACTTTGAATGTGCTCAGTCTGAACCCATATCCTGTTCTCAAGAAAGCATCAGTGCTTAGAAAAGAACCTATAATACTGAGTGAAATTCCCCTGTATTTAGCTCCCTCAGTATCACTGTACAACAATTTTTTCTGTGATCACTTGTTTTGTCCCCTCCTGAGAAACTCCAATATGTCTCAGACACAAACACAATCACATAATCACCCCTTATCCGCAGGCTTGTTGATGGCTTACCCCTTGGTGGCACAGAAGATAGACTCATAAATCTCATAAAAAAAAGAAGCTCTAAACTGGCACTGACTAAAACTACACCAATGACACTTAATGTTACTGCATGTTTAGAAATTTTGTACAATGGAGCTCCTGATTTAGATTCAAGGATAAATTTACCCCATGTTTATTTAATTTCTGCATTCTCCCAACTTCTTGAACTATTTTGCACAATATCCTGTGCTACTGGATTTCTAATCTTAATGATGCTGCCCAATTTTGTTAAGAGTTTTCTGAGTAAAGAGATTTTTGGGTTTCTGTTATTGCCTGTGCCCACCCTGCAAAGCATGTTTCCGCTGGGAAAGAGTGAAGGCAATAAACAAGAAGAAAACACTTTCGGGGACCATCAACAAGTTTCACTGCTTGCTTTTCCTATAAACTGCTTTGTAAATCAGAAGCTACCTAATCTGCTCACGTGGCCATTTCTGGTAAGAAAGAATCTGCAGCGTAATTATTTTCAATTTAGCAATTTACCAAATTGTCTCCTCCTTGTCAATATCTTTATGTCTCACCTGCTGAGGGGCTGTACTACTGTCCACAGAAAAGGTTAACATAGCATTTTGGATGTCTGCAATGTTGACGTCTGAATTATGGCTGAATGGAGCATTTTGAATTAGCATATCAGGACCATGCTGATGCGTGTTGATGCACATCGCAGGACATCAGTGCTGCCTTGAAACTGACCTGGCAATTAGCATCTTGACAGCCTGAGTCAATTCAAACACTAGTCTCTCAGTTTCCACGTTGATTCCTGGAGAAGATCAGTAGATGATGATCTTAGTTTAAGTCACTCGGGTCTATTGATGATCTCAGCTGTGAACACTTACAGTCCCTTTCAATTCTGAACAACTGTCTTGGGGATATAGCTGAAAATATTTTTCTCTGACTCACTGGGATAATGCTTTCCTGAACAGAGACACTGTACAACCAGAAGGCCTGGGTTGAAACACTTGTAACAGCAAGCCTTTGCCCTGCTGAAATGTCCTTGGGCAAGACAATCGCTAGTAGCTTCAAGGGTGTTGCTCTGCAAGCCAACCCTGCGATCTCACCTCCCTGTGGAGGGCCGTGAAGCAAAAAGAGAGTCTCCACCGGGTATCAATAATATCACAGAAAAAGGATGCATGAGCTGAGAGTAATACAGAGAAAATCTCCAAGTGGTTGGAGCATGTTTCTCACTTTGCATTAAAAACGCTTAAAATAGCTGCTTTGTACAGAAAGTAATTCAGCACACATAGAATATGCTGTGTACACACACACAAACAAACACACACACACACACACAAACACACAAAGGAGTAAAATATAGGCCAGAGAAGCAACTATGATAAATGTTCAAAACTTCGACAAGTGCTTCATATGTCTCCTGCCTTACCCCTCCCTCAGCCCTGACAGAGACATCATTTATGGGGTATTTTTCTTCCTTGACAAGCTCAACCTTGCCGAGGAAGTGAACACTCTCCCTCGAAGCCCCCTCGCTAACTTAATCCTGGAGGTGCTACTGTATGCACAATGCTCCAACAGAGAGCGAAGATACAGCTTCGTAAACAAAAGAGCTGTCACCAGGCAGACTAGCTTACCCTTACCCTCAAAATTCCCTCTCCTCCAATCACAGCTCGGATAGGAAACAAACCCAGTTACCTTATTTAACCGAGGCCTGCTGTCCTCATCCTGATAACTGAACGAGGCTTCCTCATCGTCCTAACCCTTGTGCGATGAATTGACACGATGATTTACCCTCTAAAGTCATCTGCCATATTGCTTTGTCAAACACATTATTTAGAATAAGACAGAGTTAACAGTTTAATCCCAGCCATACTGTAGCAATGTGCTGTGACTCAAAGCTACTGGTACACAGAGAGGAAGCCCCCTGGTAAAGTGCAGAGTGTACACGCGATGAGCTCCCACTTCAGTCACATTAAAATCAAATGCACTTTACTTCACACGGATCGGTGCCACGGCCAGTGTGACAGGTTTATTAGCAAAACAAGGCTCTTGGCTACAGAGAACAGTCAGGACTGAAAAGGCCTCAATGACACAATTTATTAGATCAAATTAAATGACAGTATGACTAACCAGTCTTAAGCTGAAATACCAGCACGGTGGGCAGCTGTTCAGCAGCGGGAAGTGAACCAATGCATTTTACAGTGCCTTACCTAGCATAACCTGAAATTGAACAAAATGCTGAACAATAATATACAGTTGGCTTCCAGCTATACACAAAGTTAAGTATCTCATCTTCAACAATAAAGTGTCCCATGAGCTGAGAGGAAAACAAGATCTAAGGGAAAAACCAAAGTCCAAAACCAAATGCCATCCTTCACATTAATATCATGATAAAAATACCAAGTCTGAGTGTGACTTTTGGGAGCAGAAAATTGGTGTATGTGTGGGTATGTGTGTGTGTGTGTGTGTGTGTGTGTGTGTGTGTGTGTACGCGCGTGTGCTGTTGTGAAGATGAGGTGGGGTTGGGGGAGTTCTTCTTACCTCATTCAACAGAGCTCCTTCAGACCCCCCCTGGTTTGTCAGCGGGTGGTACAGCCCATTCGAGAAAGTCCCAGAATGCAATGCTTTGACTCAGCGACTCAGCACTCCCTGGTGGAAAAAAAACAACAAAAGTTAGAAAATAACTAAACAAGATAAAAACAGTTTTTGCCTTCCTTGTAATTTCAGAGCAGGAGCTCCACGTTGCATACTCTGGGACGGGATACACCAAAATGATGAAGTCTCAGCAGCAAAATGTATTAAGCCAACCAACTCCAGATGTCCGTAATGTACACATCACAGCGCTAAAAACTTAAACAGTCGGAAAAAATGAAGAACAAAGAAACACAATTGAGCTTGGATGCAAAAGCACATATGCAGCTTTCACATCTTGTCTCAAATGGAGCAAAATCTGATAATGAGTCTAGTTAAGTTGTGGTGCTAATGTGTGCATGTGAGTGGTGATGGTGATTTCAGATTGACAGTTAATGAAATAATATCATTTGACTGATAAAGTCAACCGCATGAAATGCATGAAATAATGAACTAATGTAGGCAGCAGGCCTGCAAGTAATCACATAGAAATGCCTGACTTTACACAAAAGCAAATAGATTTACCTCTGTGTACATAATACATAAAATTGCCTGTGAACTGAAAGTGCAGGACTCACCTTATAGTCGTCATTTTCTGTTAATGCCACCATGCAATAACAGGGACCAAAATGGGTCAGCGCCTAAATGCATTTTGTGAAAGACCCATGAACACCCATATTTTTTTATTTAAGTTTAAATAGGCATTTTAAACACGTACAGCAATTTCCTGCCCACTTTTATGTGGTTTCATCCCTTTTAACCCTGCATTTAATTCACGTCTGACATTTCTACTGTTCTTCTTTCAACGTGTACCTTTCATATATTATTGTTTTATTGCCTGCAAAGCATGCAGTGCCTCTTGTTTTGAAAAGTGTTACACAAATAAAGGTCATCATCATAAACAGGACCTGTCGTATCCACAAAAACACCAGAGCATCTTTTAAAGACATCAAAAGTGCAAGAAGCCAACTCACGCAGACACCCACACACACCGGCATCAGAGACAGACTCACTGATTGTAGACAGTGCACACACACTCTGTGGGACTAATTAGGGAGGTTGTGGTGGAGTGATGGGGATGATACGGGGATGCGAGAAACATGTTCCCTGCTGTTCTTCAGCTGTTGTGTGTGTGTGTGTGTGTGTGTGAGAGAGAGAGTGAGAGAGAGAGAGAGAGAGAGAGAGCAAGAGCATGAGTGTATTGGGAAAGGTGCAGTGGGTGTCCTCAAACATCCTATTGACCTACTTCTTACCTGATCGGAGAGACGGGAAGAGATGGGGAGGAGTGTGTGTGTGCAATTTTATATGGGAAAGTGTTTTAAGGTAGACTAAAGAAGATTTATGGTGAATCGTGTGGTTGACTGCACGTGTGTGTGTGTTACATTATTAAATACAGGATATACCACTCCATGTACGCTCTTTCTGGCATGCACAATGACCCTGTTCTGCAAGGGATTGAGAGCTATAGTGTAAATGAGATATGATATCAGAGGGAGAGAGAGAGAGAGACATGCACGCACATACACACAGAGAGCAAGACACGCACACACATACACACACACACAAACAAAGAAAGAGAAAGAAAGAGAGAGAGAATGTCTGGTATGGCAGGCATGGGAAATGTTTCTGTGGCTGGCTACAGTAAAGCACTAGGCTTAACTTAAGCACGCATGCACAAACACAGACACACACACACAGGTTTGTGTGAAATTAGATTTGTAATGTGTGTGTGTGTGTGTGTGTGTGTGTTGGGGCGTTGCGGGGGGGTGGTTGTGAATATGAATATAAAAGAGAGAACAGAAAAGATAGTATGAAAGAGAGAGGGAAAGGGATGGACAGGGCTGTGACTGTGGATTACTAGACACCAACTGGCAAAGGAATCCATCGTATGGTAATAAAAGGGCGAGGGAGAGAGGGGAGAAAGATAAGAAAAGAAAAGAGAGAGTGAGAGAGAGAGAGAGAGAGACAGAGAGACAGAGTGAGAGAGACAGAGAGAGAGATGGAAAGGGGGCTACAAAGAGTGACAAATGGTGAGAAAGCGACAGAAAGGGGAAGAGTTCCAGAGTTGATAGATAGAAAGACAGATGGAGAGAACAGAGGACAGACAAAAAGAAGAGAGGGAGACAGGGAGAAGAGAGAGGAAGAGAGTGAGAGAGAAACAGATGGTGGCGGAGGAGAGGCAGATAGAAACTCACTGGGAAGACAACACTGGCTCAGCCAGCCAGGCACAGCGGGGAGTCTGGGAAGCTGAAAAATGTCAGCGAAAAAAGAGGAGGAGAATAGGAGGAGGGAGGGGACAGCAGGACACAAACAAGTGGTGAGTGAGGAGTTTATTCCAAAACTGTACCCACTTTGAAGGAAAACAAAACTGCTACGTGACACTCTTATAGATGACTACATAGTCAAAAATGTCAGCTTTAGGGGCAAGGTCTTAAATGTATCAGTGATCACGACAGACCTCACTTACATCACTTTCCTGCAAGGAGGGTTCAACTGGCCACTGCAGCCAATTACAAACACTCATGGCACTGTGGTACGACTGGTTGATAAATAACCAACCAATGTAGACAGTGGCAGCTGGTGCCAAGTCCAATCAGCAGCTGAGGAGACAGTCCCAAGTGACATCCATCCGGAAAAATATTGCATTGCAACGCTGCATTGTACTGCAGTCTCTGTTTAAAAGGACAACCTCTGGCCGGTCCTGGTGGCTCAATGGGCTGTGGCGCTGACCATGTGAGTGCATTGTTTTCAGTTCAAAACTGTCCTTTGTTGCTTGTTACATCTCTATTGCAACAATTTAAAAAAAAAAATCACTCTGAACTGTTTGGTAGAGCAGACACAATTTAAAAGGGAAGGATTTTGTGAAAATCTGAATTTAAACTCATTTGTGCTGAGTTTTATACAGTGGCGTGTACGTACAAAGGAGAAAATGTAATGTAATCACATTTATGATGAATTTGTCTATCAGTAATCCAATCCAATCTAAAGATTACAGATATAAATTGAAATATGTGAAATATCAAATAGAACCCTATTTACTGTTGTGCAAGTTATTATTCATCATCCAGAAACTAAGACATATGCTTCCATTCATAACAAAGGGCCCAACCAGTATTAGTGCTTATACTATAGATTATGTCCCTCGGTTTATACAAAATCATTGCTGACATTCAGTAGTTTAAACTTCTGAAACTGTTCTATCAATGAGAGTCAATCCCCAGCTTGTTTCAGGTTCAGACGGCCTTACGTATTCCAGGTGAATCTGCACCATCAGAATCACTTGACTGCCGCTTGGCTTGCTATTTGAAAAATATGGCTGAAATTCTAACCAAAAGTAATGATACAGTTAATTCTGAAGGCCTGCCTAACTGGCTGCTTCTCATTGCAGTGTGGCATCTCCTACAATTTTAGTGGTCTTTTTATGCAAAAGAGCTACAGACATATATTGTCTATTATAGATAAAAGAAAGCCTTCAAAGTCAGTCAGTCAGTGTGCCAGGGTTAAATGACCAAAATATAGTGCAAAATAGTCCGTAGGGGAATCCATAATCATCTCCCACTGGTTCTACGTTCCTCTCTGTTCCTCACAACTGCTCCCATGATCAGAGTAATGCCCAGTTACAAACTCTACCTCAACATTTCAAGCTGAAAAGGGCACCAATGACAAAACACACACACACACACACACACACACACACACACACACACACTAATACACACACACACACTGCTAAACTCTTTGTCTCCATCCATCATGTACAATCCAGAAATCAGACAGGTTAAATTAGTCGGGAATGGTTCAGTGTAAACCACATTAAGTGCAGGGCTGATTGAATTGCTAAACAGATTGGAGCAGACAGCTCCAGTGCTGCACTGTGTGTGTGAGAGAGAGTGTATGTGTGTGTGTGTGTGTGTGTGTGTGTGTGTGTGAGAGAGAGAGAGAGAGAGAGAGAGAGAGAGAGAGAGAGAGTGTGGATGTGTGGATGGTGGTGGGGGGGCTTATTTTCTGTCAGCATGTCTGTTCAAACCCTATGCACTTTAAATTGTGGTTTGAATTTTTCCTCTGTTGTATCCATTAGTGTGTGTGTGTGTGTGTGTGAGAGAGAGAGAGAGAGAGAGAGTCTAGCTCACTCTTTGAAAGCCAGAGGTGAAACACAGAGTGGCTAAGTTTGACTGCACACAAGAAACCAGATTACTGAGTAACCAGGTTAAGGCAGGAAATCCTATTACGCCTTACTCCGATTATTCAAAAACCCCAGTTTACATGAGGTAGAACAGTAATCAGTGAAACAAGCTGTGGCAGATTTTTTTTTGTTTGTTTGTTCGTTTTGTTTTATTTGTTTTTTGTTTTTGTTTGTGCTAATGTTAATATAAACTTATTAAATATGATTTAATGATCAAAAAGAACAAGTTTTCTTCTCTGTTGTCTTTTCCTGCACATGCACACATGTAAAAAGCTGTTGGCCCAGAAATCTACCTGTGCTATCTGGGTTTCTCTTAATCCCTTTGCCAAATTATGGAAACCTGGTTTCTTTTTTACTTGGGATTTGAGAAATCAAACTGATTTCTGAGGTGTATGTCAACAGTGAATGAGTTAACATGTAGGGTTTTTACTGTCTTCCTTGGGACACTTTGCCAAGACAAATGACTGTCCAGTTTTCTAGGTGCACTATGAGTGACTGAGCAAGGGAGTACCATTTCTTACTAAGAGAAACCTACAGTCCTCTGTGTGGCAGCCCTGCTATTCCACTCTGTGTCGTAACAGCAGCAGCAATGGGTGAATGAGTGCAAAGCTGCTGCTCAATTGTGTGCTTGTGTGTGTGTGTGTGTGTGTGTGTGTGTGTGTGTGTGTGTGTTGATCTAAAAGATGATGATGGTACAACATGCCTAACAAGCGTTTTGTGTGTGAGTGCTTATTTGTACTTGACTATGTGATTGTGTAATTACCGTATGAATACTTTTGTCCACTCAACTGTCACTTCATGTTCTTTTGTGTGTTTTTTCCCAGCTTTTCCTTTCTTTCCTGCCTAGAGTAATCAGAAGATGGTGTCCACCCACGAGCATGCTGGCCAGTCCCAAATCCAGTGCCTACTGTATTACACAGACAGCTACGCTTGCTGTTGCAGAGTCAAGGTCTTTTCATTGAGAGTGGCCTTAGACTGAGGAACCACAAGTGCTAGGTTCAAAAGCTGGAATCAGCAAAAGCTTTCCTTCAAAATGCCTCTAAGGATTGTGATTCCACCCGATTGTTTCTTCCAACTCTTTAAACAAGCACTCACAAACACCAAGCAACCCTTCAGAGTTGTGAAAAAACGAAAATAAAACTCCTTAGAGAGGTCCAGCACTTCAGAGATGACTGCTGGGCAATTCATTCTACAGGTTGCAGTTTACCAGTTACCAGATATGACTGACTGACAGCAATTTCAAGCAGATAACTTCTAAATACTCATGGCTTGCACATCCAGTTTTTGGCATTAGACATTTCAAATGTGTGTATTTAGGGGTATAGGTTCTAAAACTTTGCTGCATTTGCTAGCATTTCTCTGGTAAAAGTGTCTGCAGCTGATGCCACTGCAACCTGTATTTGGAGAGTGGGATCCTATGGCTCTCCATTAAGCGAGACAGGCTATGTGTATTGACCAGATGTTGGCGCTATACTGGACATACTTCTGTTATGGTGAGTAACTCTCACAGTTTTGTTTTGTTTTGTTTTTCCACTGAGATCACTTAGTTTTTATGAGTATCTGTCAGTAGTTTCATGGAATTAAGATACACAAATCCACCATAAACCAGCCCAATCACATGAACCACTGGCTGCTACTAACAGAGGAATTTAAAAAAGTGAAACTGGCAACATAATTGTGCAACTCCATGATGATTAAATTCAGAGATGGATATGCTAACATACACAGTGTGCCCTTAAGCCTATTTTCATGAGCTAGTCAAAATACTGTAAGTTAAACTTCCACCAAACATCTCTTGCACACTACATTGGGAGTTGGCCCAGTGGGTAAAGCACAAATCTTTAAACAACAAGACTGCAAGTAGCCAACTAACACAAAACTGTTGCCACTACCACAATACTGTATACTAATAAATAATGCATGTTAGTAAAACCATTTTAAGGTTGATTTATGGAGACAGAAAAAAAAAAAAAATCTTGAACATTTCCTGACTAAGTGCCAAGTTCCTCAATGACATCCCAGAAAGGGTGTGATTGTGAGAAGAAAAAAAAATCTCAAACACAATTATCATAAAATAATTATGTGTCTATACTGTAGTTACTGCTGAACTAGGATCCCTTTAGTTGTCAATATTATTCCTTTATCAAAATGAACTATTATAAACAGATATAAGGGAATATGGTAATTACAAGGCCTTAGGTATTTGCTTTCTCTTTATGACATGGAAATTATTCTGTAATTCTATGAGTGATTACATTTCCTATAATACACGGCTCATCATTTATCATACATATGACACACGCAGGCACACACACACACACACACACACACACACACACACACACACACACAGTCACAGAGCTGATATGAGCAGCTGATTTCTGCTGGCGGTGGCTCCCAGAATGCTTTAGGGGCTGACGTACTGTCTGACAGCTGTTTGGTTGGTTGAGGCAGAAGAATGCAGTGAGTGTGTATCTACATGTCTGTGACTGAGTGTGTGTGTGTGTGTGTGTGAGAGAGAGAGAGAGAGAGAGAGACTGAGTAACTTTACATCATTATAATGTAAAGGAAATGCCTTCCTCAACCACAACCCCATTTTCCTGGAATCTAACATATCTGCCATTCCACAAGTGAGGAATCAGCCGTCTGAGGTTCAAGGTGCTCAGAGCAGGAAGGAATGTTATCTTGGGCTCACACATGTCTGAAAACACCAGCATCCTTCACTTATCAGCATCCTTCATCAATTATTCCACGCTACATTGCTTTGTTAGTGGAAACGGGTCTTTTTTCCATGTGGTAGTACTATGTGGTTCAGCTTCATAAAAAGTGCTATTTTTAACCTGGTCTACTTTTCATATCCTTTTTTACATCCAAGAGTGATATCATGTTGTGTCCACATGCATAACAGAAAGAAAGAAAAAGGAAGAAAGAAAGAATGACAGAAAAACTCATCATCACACAGTCTGTTTCAACTGTATGAACTTAGCAAGT
>NC_043990.1:16837198-16917198 GCF_902150065.1 Myripristis murdjan
ACTTGGCAATGTTGCAATTTTGATAATATCTAGATTAATTCTTTAGCCCTAGTAACTTTAAACCATGGCCAAAACATATCCTGTATCACAAACAGTAGAGATATTACTCAACATTATCTACACACAAATAGAGACTTTTCAACGCACACACTGCCAGAAAAATGGTCATGAACTGCCTGAAAGTGTCTGAATTGGCAGGTAAATAAGTGAATTATAAAATATGCCGGTGCTCACTGCCTATTTACAGAAGGTTAAAACTGGTAATAACTGTACAAATGAATGCCAGAGCAGAACATTAAAAAAACAAAGTACTATATGCATAAAAGCCATTGTACTCTTGAGTCTCTTAAAGCGTGTGAACAAGCACCATCTTTGATTTAGAACTGGCTTTAGCTGCAAAAAGTAGATGGACCAACACTCTGTATTCATGCAATAGACGTGCAGATTACACTCTGTGTTATTCATTGTTCCTCTAAATTAGCCTTAGATTTTTTGTTCAAATTCTAGTGCTGATCCCAACATCTACCCAAAGATATGAAATGTGTTCTGCTGAATTACAGGAAAATGTGTATAAAATGATGCACATGACATTTAAATATTTTCAATCTGATGCAATGCTGCAGCCATAAATGGCATCTTGACTTTGAATATTACACAATATGAGAGTGATGTAGCTGTAATGAAGTGTTGCAACCAGCAGATACAGAATTTGTATGTGACACGTGTGTACAATATGGATGTTTTTTTTTTCTATTTTTGTGGCTACTTAAGGGGGAATTAAGGGAAAATCAGAGGTTAAGGGGTTAGAGGGGACAAAGCATGTGAGGTAGCCCCCCACTGTGGCAGAGCAGCCACTCAGTATCAACAGAGGGACACAGCCTGTCTGGGAAGTGTGTCACCCAATGTGTGTGTGTGTGATGCAAGGCAATTCTGGAGAAAGAGCAAGCAGATAAGAACACACATCAAAAAAATTTGATAATGGCTACCACAACATTTAGTGTGTGTGGAAAAAGTGTGTGTGCGTGTAATGTGCATTATGTGTTTGAGATTTATGTATGTGATATCATAGACAGATTGCATTCTCGCTGCAATATAACACGCATTCCTCTCACACTCTGCACACACACACACACACACACACACACACACACACACATATACACACACAAACATGACTGAAATCTATGATCTACCCAAGGTCAAAACGCAGAGGATGAGATAAGTGTTGTGTGTAGTGTGTGGTCTTTGAGTGTGTGTGTGTGTGTGTGTGTGTGTGTGATGACATCATTACGAGAGCGGAACACTCTATGGCTGATTGATGGAGAGAGGGCTAGCTATGGTCGACTGCCATGAGCTCATTGCCCGGCAACCAGACAACTGGAGTCTCCAACTGTGTGTGTGTGTGTGTGTGTGTGTGTGTGTGTGATCTCAGTCCTGCAACTGTCAGCCTGTCTAGTACACACAAACAAACAAACAAACGCACACACACACACACACACACACACACACACACACACGCACACACACACACACGCACACACACAATACTCTACACACAAATATTTGTCTCATTTACACACGTACATGTATTGTAGTCCCAGACAGTTTACCTCACACAAACACAAACCACATTTCATCTTTTTCTTCCTCCCTCTCTGTCTCACAGACACACACACACACACACACACACACACACACACAGATCCATACAGACATACCCACACTGCTTTACAGATAAGTATAAACAGATGAGCAGATTGTCTTTTGCATGCACATACACACCCAAACCAGACATGTGACAACAGTCTGGCTCCCATCTTGAAGCAGGCATCCTGTGAAGCAGGCATTGCTGTGTAATTACAATCTCTAATGCTGAAGTTAACCGGTCTTTTACATCTGGCACGAGAACAGTGATTATCTATGTGACTATCACACAGTGTCAGTGTTGTCTGATGTGCTGAATGGGAAATATTCATTTGTGATATTTCTTTGGGCGTTTTTGGCAGTTGATTTCTCTCTCAATCCCTCTCTTATATTCCTTTCATGCACACACACATGCACACACAGATACACACACTAAAAGCACTCCTCCGTAGCATCTTTGCCAGCATTGTGACGCTCCTGATTACGATCCAGAAGCTAGACAGCAGAGCGACTCGGACAATGACTTGTAAGGAGATAGGCTGTTCAAGCTCTTACATAAAACCTATCCGTTTACCAGATGCACACATACACACAAACACATACACCCTTACATGCCTCTCAGATTTCCATCCATTGACAAGTGAATGGGAGAGATACTGTAGGTTGCCGATGTCACGTGACAAAAATCTCCCCAGAGGCAGGACGTGGCCAGAAGAATGCACCAATCCTGGTTCGGCCTGCTGTGATGTCACGGGGGAGCTTAACCTTAACGGGCTCCTTCAGAAGGGTTCAAATGGAATCAAGAGTCAGAAATCAGTTCCAGAAGGCATACTGTACGAGAGTATTAAAACAGTGTGCCAGTATTTTGTTAACCACTTGTGATGAAAACGTATTAGGCTTCATTGCCCACCGTGTCTCCATGGCAGACTGTTGCAGCATCAGCGCCTTCCTCTTACAGCTTTTTCATAGCTGTTAAACAGGAGGAGATTAACAGAGGTACTCTGTTCTGTGACATCAGCAGAGGGAAGTGAATGTTAGGATTTCACAGGATGGATTTTAAGCTAAAACTTTCTGAAATATAAACAGGGGTTGGGGGCAGTCTTCACAGGAGATTATCTAATAGTTCCACTGTAGTAGTGACGCCGTAAATATAGACTCATTTTGTTACCTTTCCAAGGTGATGATACTATGTGAACATACCACCTATGTCTGAGGTAATATGCTTAAGCTACAGTATATGAGCATACCACAAGGTTAAGCATCACTGGGTACTTAGAAAAGCATGCACTATTTAAGTTTGATGTGTTATTATTTCCTACAGGTTTGAAATATACTTGAGTGAGGTGGAGTCGGTTTATTACAACTACTACTACTACTACTACTAACACTACTACTATTACTACTATTACTACTGTAGGTATCAAATTCTGTACACAAACAATGGAACACTCTTAAAATGTAGGCACTGTAATATATGTTTTAAGCACCTCAAAAAATAACAGTTTAAAACGGAGGCAAACTATACTTAAAAAGATGTAAAGTGGAAGTCAACAGGATAAACACAGCGTCCAAACACTGTGTTTATCCTATTGCAGAACTATTTCCGTAACTGCAATCTGCTTGCCGTAGTTACACAAGGAAGTGGTTCTGCAATGGGTAATCAAAGTGTTTGGGTCAATATCCACTTACTTCCACTTTGTTTTAACTCAAAATAATTGGTAAAGGGATTTGGGTTGGAATTGGACCATGCTGGAGTTGTTTAAACATGTCCACGTGTCACAGGCATGTTGTAAAAAAAAGGCACATTGTTTTCTTGGAATAGATAAATAAATAAAGCTTTTTCCCAGAGGCATAAAGGAAATATGAACAATAATAAAAACTGGCTGAAATATAGCCTAGTTGTGTGAGCCTATGTGTGGGAAACACTTGAGCACAACATGGCACTGCCAAGGTTAGGATTTTAATTCCCACTGGGTCACTCATTAAAAAAAAAATCTCATAGTTAATAGTATGAAATCCCTCGCTGAATGCGGCCCAGTTTACAAATGGGACAGCTGTGTGCCCTCATAGTTAGAGTGGCTATCCAGTAATAGGGAGGTCACAGGTTCAAGCCAGGCAACAGGCAGGCATCTCTAAGCAAAAGACTGATGCTCTGTCATTGTCTCCTAATGGTATTTATAGTAATTTTAGAGAAAAACTGTCAAGTGCCTAAAATGTAAATGTAACAAATGTGCTGCATGGTAGGTCATGCAATGTCAATGGGATGAGTGGTATTTTATAATGTGGATGGCTGACCAGCTTTCTTTGTGTCTATGCAGGAAGTCAATGGGTGCACTTTTACTTGAAGAATATCAAAAGCAGTTAAACCCACACACAAACACACTTGTATACACAGACGCTCTCTGTGTGCCGCAGAATGAAAACACAGTTTCTTTGAACCCAAGACAGAAGAAAGAAGAGAAAGGGAGAAAAAAGTGCAGTGGCAGATGAGGGAGGGAGGAACTAACAGAGAGAATGAATAAAAGAAAAAGACAGAATACAAAGGAAGAAATGAGGAAACCAAGTTGGGGCCGGGTATGATAAAAGAGAAAGGCACTCGGCTGAGTGTCTTTCTCTGTGTCGCTTTTCCTTCTAAGATCTTCAAAGTCTAATATGGCACTCCTGAGACACTCTACCAGCACTGGTGGGACACACAGACACATATGTACACATACACACAAACACACACACACACTAACATACACTAAGTACACCCTGCTGTGAGAATCTGGCTGTGTGCTCCCCTCCTCAGAACCGAAGTAATGATACACTACAAAAAGAATCAGAAAGACAGATGAAGGGAGGGAGAGAAAAAGCTGAGTTGGAAAATGAAAGAGAGAGAGGGAGATAATGTTAAAGGGAGATGGAAAAAATAAGACAGTCAGAGATTACATATATTATAGATACAGCAGGAGAACCGCTGCAGGCCTAATAACAACACAGTCAGATATGTTTGCAAAACCAGCTTACAATATTTTGGTATGTGCATTCAGCCAGAGAGATGCACAAAAATAAACACACTCAAACTAAGGAATGTGATTTCAACCTAGGCAGATTATAGCAGATAATATTAAGAGAATTTTAAAAGTCTTGAGTCTAAAATACAGCTTGATAATCCATTATTCTACAAATGTTTAAAGCTACACAGAGTACACATATACATATATACAACCAAATACATCTGCTGAAACCAGCCATACCAACTGTGAGGCAAACTGATGGGTACTGATGGGCCAACGTGGCACCTTGACGCAATTTGCATTTGTTTTTATTTACAGTACAATAATCCCTTGAAATGTGAGGGTCTTCACTGGGGGTCTTCTTCCACCATACAATTTACAGCCATCCTATTATTATTGCCTGGTTTTAGCTTTCTAAATTTCTGTAGCGGCCCAAGAATAAGCTCTCCCTCTTGTCTCCATTTTATCCGCTTGCCACTTCATCTTCATTCAAAGTATCTCTGAAACTGCACATACTGCAGATAAACGTACCCAAATTTCAGATAAACTGCACAAAAGCCTCTGTTGCTGCAATCAGCGCCACAGCTTCAGAAAAAGTCCATTCAAAGCAGATTACCTCGTAGCTGAAAGTCTGCAGCTTCAACGCATTATCAAATTAGAGCAGAGTCAATAAGGCCAAGTAATCCAACAAGAAGAGCCTTGAGAGAGTGAGTGTGAAATACACCCCTCATTTCCATTCCAAAAATACATTTTTCGCCTTAAGATTGGTTGCCCTGAACCCGGAGGCGAGATTGACTCTGTTTACAAATGGAGTTTGAGCTCTCAACACCCTCTAGTGGTCAGAAATCACAAAGCTTTAAGGATTGACAAAACAGATTAAAGTTTGTAAGGAAAATTCAGTCAAGAGATTATAACTCTGAGAGACAGGTAGAAATCGCTGTGTCAGTGTAAAAACATGCTACTATTTTATTCTAAATAATTTTGTCACATGCTAAGATAAGATATTCACACATACCTCAATACATCATCCTCCATTCTCCATGACTAGGACACTTCAGTCTCCTGACAAGTGCATGATGACAAGTACATGTTCAAGCCACTTTTGATATTTCATTTTCAATATCACCTCTCTGTTGTTCTCCAATGAAAAACTACTGAAAATAAAAGCATTATAATAAAAAAAAAAAAAAAAAAACATTCTGTACACAATTGACTAAGGTCGCTGTTTCCCAGCATCGTTGCCCTGAGAGCAAATTCACAACCAAACCTAATGTCACACTTTTCTTCTCACACGTTAGAAGATGAGTCTCACCCAGCTGTGTGAAAATGCGCGCTGTGTATGTCTTTATCACCAATCTGCACGGCTGATAAAGTCGGAGTCATTATTTGCTGTGGTTGTTACCAGGGCTGCTTGGTCTGGGGAAATAATGTTCTTGCATGCCTTGTTAACTTGGTTTCCCTTCAGTTCTTTTCACCCACACAATATATATTTCTCTATCGTTCTTTCTCACGCTTTCGCTTCTAAAACTGCTGAGTTCTCTCGGCAGTTTTTCCCCCTGCCGTCTTTTCATCACTGACGTTCCATCTTTGTAGTTTTGCCTCACTTTCAGCCCCCCCTCCCTCCATCCCACCGCACCACCACCCTCCCCCTCCCCACTCCATCCCACCCTTCCAGTACTTTGGCCCACCAAGTCAGTTTACTCATGTGTGGCCTATTGTGCGGGGTGCCTACACATGTCAAATGAACCCTCGACGGATGTTTTACACACAGCCCATTTCCATGCTCAATTGGTTAACTGACAGAGCGTTTGCCACTGCACAGAGTCAATTTTTTTTTATGTAATCCAGCGTGTTGATAGCAACGCACTGTGCTGTAAGTTATTGCACAATCCTGATTACAAAGCCAGAGAGAGAAAGAGGGAGAGAGAGAGCGAGAGAGGAAGCAGGGATGTCATGACTGATGAACTTGATCTGTAAGTTTGTACAAAAGTTCCGACGTGAATACTATACAAGCTGAAGCTGGAAAGAACGTGTTTGTGTGTATATACATATATGAACTACCACGAAATATGCTACCAGTTGCTGAAAGAGAAATCCATATGCTACCGTTTTCTCAAATCAGGTACTTTTTTTAGTAGCAGTACACCATGCAAAACTAGGAAGAAGTGAAAGACAGTGGGAGAAAAACAAAGGGAGAGAGAGAGAAAGAGCAAGAATAAGGGGCAGAAAGGGAGAGAGATAGAGAGAAAAGGTGCATTCAAGAGAACAAGCTCGCATAAGCAATGTAAGCTGTTGATTTTTTTTTTTTCAACTTACTGAAAATCCACTCTGCTGTTGAAGTCTACCACAGTGAGCAAGCACTTGGATCTAGTCGTACATTGCAGCTGATGTTGAAGACAGGCAGACAGATGAATAGACAGAGGCAGATTAATGGGTGTCGTATCCCTTTAAGAGTGTGGGTTCTTTCAGGCAGCCACACACTGAGCCACGTCTATTTATAACCCTGCTGTCTTTGAGGACTCCGCTGCATTTACATGGAAGCTGCACACACACACGTACACATAGGCAGATGTACACGCACGCACGCACGCACACTCATGCACACGCACACACAAAAACACACACACACACACACACATACGTATTCACACACATATTTGCATACACGCACGTCGCACAGTGGTTGATACTGGGCATGTTTCCCTGCTGCGTGTGGTTGTGTGTGTGGTTTGACACTACGCTGACAGTAATTGTATCTTGCTACTCAACATTACAGAACAGTTCAGTTACACAGAAAGTTCAGCGGGGTGTGGGTGTGTGTGTGTGTGTGTGTGTGTGTGTGTGTGTGTGTGTGCGTTCAGGGCATGTTCAGGCGTATGTGCTTGTGTGTAATGAGTCATTGCCTGGCAGAGCACAATTGCACTTACTGAACTTGTGTGCGCGTGTGCGTGTTTGCATATTTGCAAGTAAATGCATGTGTATTCTGTGTAATCCTATGTGTGAGCAACCTATGGCTTATGCCACTGACAGCAGGCAAGCCTGTTCAACATGTGTATGCATGTGTACGAGTCCATATGTGTGATATCTCTCCATATTCAAAGGGCTGTAACAGTTATACTACTCTAACCAGATGCACTGCTGCCAGCAATATTACAACTAATGTTAACATTACTGTTAAGACATTAGAGTAGGTAAATATTTTATACATCTAAATACTAGCTCCCATGCACATACCAAATGTTTTAATGTGAATATGGGGTGTGGTGCAAATAGTATATGTACTGTAATGATGTGTGTTGGGGATATATAGTGCTTCTAGGCAGGGGGGCTGGCTGCCAAAGTCAAGGTTGATTGGATTGAAAAAAATTATCGACCTGAGGGATTCACACACCCCTACACACATACTGTACACATGTGCGCAGTAGTATGGCGCATGACAGGGGATGTACTGAAAATGAAAAGTATTTCAGTTTATGTTAAACCTAAGATAACCAGCCACAAGCATCACATACTTTACAATAAGAAATTACTCTTGGAAATACTTTGGGAGATGGAGTGCAAACTCACAGTGAATGTTTGTGGAAAATTCTCATGTGGAAATAGTCACTGACTCTCAACTTTGCACAAGACACAACTTTTCAGCTTCAAACCTATACTGTAGACTCTCCAACGCTCATCATGCATTTGATACAGCTCCTTCTATGTAATATAAGACGATATCCAGGTTGAAAGCTTAACCAGACACTCACTGCACTTCCTCTACTGCTGCAGCCAAACTTAACTCATGCTGCTTGAATGCACATACTTACTGAACCCTCAATGTACATCGTGTACTGCCCACAGAACGTGCACTTGCACTATCGCATTACACTGTTTACCGAGTCAAACTCCGTAAGTCATTTTAATGTCTCTGCAGCAAAGTCACCACGACAAAAATCAGAATCTGAGCCAATAAATGTACCACACTTTATGTGAATATTAATATTTTATGTAACAAATGTTCTCTTAAGTTTCTTTACTTACAACAGCCTTTTTATTTATGCACCACATAACTATTAAGTATTTTAACCCAAGCTCGACATACATGGCTTTTAATAACATACAATACAGTACATAAAAAATGGCTCTCTCTTTCTATATGACTATAGACAGTACAGTCTTACAGAACTGTTTGCTTGTTGCTCTTAGGATACTGGGCTTTTGTGTTGCAAATCTTGTGAGTGCTGTAAATGATGGAAGCACAGATATGTGTAATGCAAGGATACAATTACTGCATTTGTGGGTGTGTGTGAGTGTGTGTGAGTGTGTGGTGGAGAGGATGACATCATTACTATGGCTGGGCGCTGGCTGATGGAAGGTCATTATGGCTGGCCGCCATGAGCTCCTCTGCACTTAGTGTGTAAGTGTGTGTGTGGCTGTGTGTGCATCCTGTTCTGCTTGTTGGAATGGTGCTGATTTTTTATTGAGTTCATAAACATAATGCACACCCACGTACTCTCTCTCCCTCTTTCTCTCTCTGCCCCTCTCTCAGTATGATAATCATCACAATGTTCAAGCCCTGTAATTCTCTCCTTTCCTTTCCTCTTTCCATTTTCTCTCTCCCTCTCTTTCCATCCTGGCCCACTTCTTTCCATTCTCTTCCCTCATTCTATCTTTCTATGCAACCTGACATCCATTCATCTCTCCCTCAACTTTTTCCTGTCGTGGTCCACCCACTTTCAATGTCATTGCTGCACTGCTTCCTAAAACAAAATTAAATTAAATTAAAGATACGATTACTTGTATTAATCCCCAAGATGAAATTGGATAGGTAAGAGGGGATTTTGACAATTAATGTCAGTCAAATGACAATAAATGGATGAATTTAGGATGACAGCAATGCACTAAGATTAATATGTTGATAGATTTGTGTATTTCTAATGCATACTATTTACTGTTTTTTTGGGGGGGGGGCATCCTTGTCTGCTACAATCCCCTAACTGAAACAGATTGCAGACAGAGAGAGGGAAGGATTGCAGTCTTTTTCTCATCCTTCTTCTCTTTCTTGTTTTTTTTTTCTTTCTTTCCTTCTGTCTTTCTTTTCTTTTTTCTAACCCTGTGAGCTACATCCTGTATCTTTCCCTGTCTAGCCCTTTCCTCTCCCTTCTTCCTCTCTTTTTCCCCTCTGTGCTCTTTCTCATTCTCACTTTCTTTTCAGTCTATCTCACATCTTCCACTCCTCCCTTGCTCCCTCTGTCCCTCCATCTGTCCCTCCCCAACCTCACTCTCCTCCACCTCACTGTTAGGGCTGGGACAAGGACATCACAATACAACACATAACACACAACACAATACAAGGATCATGATACTGTTTGTGTCACAATACACTGTAAAACTCTGCAAAAACTGGCTTAAATGACTTAGGGTTAAAAAGAACTAAATAGACAGTACATATTAAAAAAAAAAAAAAAAAAAAAAAAAAAAAAACTAAGGAAGCTAAAGACTCAATGCAGCACTATAAAAAATACTATCATGATCATGATCCTCTTCTTTCCATATCTCCTTACTTCAGTGTCTTTCAGTGGCTAGCTGAGGCAATCCCAGTTGTAGCCATAAAGTCCCTCATGCTCCCTTCTGCTCCTCTCCCTCCCTCCTCCTTCATTCCTCCACCCTCCTCTCTCTCCAACAGTCCAACGTGTAGCCATAAAGCTGACAGATCCCCTCTCTTTGTCATTAAAGACTTATAGGTCCACAAGGAGAAACACACCCAGAGTGCGATGAAAAGTAAATATGAGAGAATAAAGCTATTCACTTATCAGTGTGTGTGTCTGCGTGTGCCCATATGCCTGTGTGCGAGTGGAGGCTGAAGCCTGGAGCACAGAGGTGGGACCACTACAATAATTTACAGCAGTAAATCCAATGAAGAGAAAACCTAGTGCCTGACTGGAGGGACTTTCCTATATGCTCCATTCACTCTCATTACAACAGACCCAGTCTCTGTGTGTGTGTGTGTGTGTGTGTGTGTGTGTGTGTGTGTGTGTGTGTGTGTGTGTGTGTGTGTGTGTGTGTGTGTGTGGTGTGTGTGTGTGTGTGTGTGTGTGTGTGTGTGTGCGCGCGTGTGTGGTTAGGGGATTCCGCAGTCTGCACTGCTCAGTCTCTCATTACATCATCACATGCTGCTCTGGGCTGGGCTGGCTCACACAAGCACACACACACACACACACACACACACACACACTCATATATACACACAAAGGTTAGTATGTACACATACGCATAAATACACATATGAAACAGTGTTACTGGCAGTAACTGTGAGTGTGTAAGTATGTGCGTACCCTACCAGTCTATATGTGTCTGTCCATGCACCCTCTTTTTTAGTGTGTGCGGGTGTGTGTGTGTGTGTGTGTGTGTGTGTGTGTGTGTGTGTGTGTGGATGGGCGGATGGGTAGCTTTGTATATTTATTTATTTGTTTGTTTGTTTATTATTTCATGGTAATATGATAGTAGGAGTAGGCTGGTTGGACTCTCAGTTAAAAAAAATCTTAATGCTTGCAAAGAGAGAGAAAGGGCAGGATTGCAAAAGAAAGAGAGAGAATGAGAGGTGAAGAGAAAGTGATGAGGAGGTAACAGAGAGAGAGAAAACTAAAGAGCGCGTGTGTGTGTGTGTGTGTGTGTGTGTGTGTGTGTTTTTAAGAGAGAGTGGGAGGGGAGGGACATAATGCCATTACAGTGAATCTTGCAGTCCATCTTCAGTAGACAAACTACCAACCTTGGCTATGAAAAAAATTAAGAGCCTAATCTTCTGCGTTCCATAGAGGAATGGAATGTGCCTGACAAAGGTCAAGAGCTGGACTGTCTCACTCACACACACACACACACACACAAATACACATACACACACACCTGCTCATTCTCCAGATGAAGGTAGTTGAAAAGGTTACATTCCTCAGCACATATTATGATCTAGATAGAGGCTGTGAAACTATCTGGGTCAAGCTCAAGCATTGACTAAACATGCAGTGGCAAAGACCATCAAGTTCATCCTCATGGGAGGTTAGCATGCTCCCATTTATATTGTAAGCCGATGCAGTTACATAAGACTGCATGGGGGCAGAAAGAAAGAAAGAAAGAAAGAAAGATGTGCAAAGACTGACTCAAAGACATGAGAACTGTAAGAGACACAGACAGAAAGTAAACAAAGAGAAGTCAAGATGAAACAGAGGAGCCAGTGAGCAAAGAATGAGTCAAAAGCAGACAGAAAAAAATGACAATGACAGCATGAAACAGAAACACAGCCCATTCCATGTTTCCTGCACTATTGTTGTGTGTGTTTTTCGGCAGCAGGCAAGGCACTAACCCTGGGATATTGTAGTGTTTGACAACAAGTTAGTGCAAAACATGACATCTGAAAAACAAGTAGTGATTCCAAGATACAAGATGCAAAAATGCAGACAGGTGACTGAAGTGACGATCCTTTAGGCTGTAAAATAAATAAATAAATAAAAAATAAATAAACTGATCCTTTAATTCCCTGACCTGTTGATTTGACCGGTTGATTCAATGACTCACTGAACATCTGAGTGTCATGTTGGGGAAAGTTACCCTTTAAAACAACTTCTTACTTTACATTGTTCCTTACCTTAATGTAACCCTATTCTTTATTATATTTCATTAGACTACTTACATGTCCATTTCAAAAACATAACATAGCCAGACAGTTCTTATTATCTCATCATCATTTTAAAATGTAATATAACACTATTTCTTTGTTTAGAAAAAAGCAAATCAATCTCTAGCAAAATTCTTGTTATTGACAGCATGTTGCAGAGATACTGCAGGATTTTTTCAGCTTTTTTGTCTGTTCTAAATGTCAAATGTCAAAGGACTACAAGAACTAAAAAAAAAAAAAACTGAGGTATTACAAGTAATCTGAGTACTCTAACACACTGCAAAGTAACATGTTACTATTTCAGTGAGTGAACAGTTGTGTGACTGACTGATGACCGAGTACTTGACTGGAAGAACAGCTGGGTGGGAAGCTGTCCTACTGACTGATTAGCTGGCTGTGTGAAGGGCCTGGTGAACACCTGGCTGTCTGACAGACTGGCACTGGACAGCTGACTGGCTGGCTGGCTAATACAAAGCACACTGTACAAAGTGTCCATCAAGAGAAAAACACAGCAGCATGCTCATATGTGGCAACGTATGAGCACATGTCTGTATCTGCATGTTCAGCGTCTGTGTGTATCTGTTGCTGTATCTGCATGTGTGTGTCTGGATATGTGTGTGTGTATGTGTGTGTGTGTTTTATCCACTTGCACAGGGAGGGGGCCTGTTGCTCTCCAGTGTTATACAATAGACATTGTATAACAACTGGCAGTGTGTGGGCGGCTCCCGCCATCTGCAGAGCTGCAACCCTCGCTGCGCCTCACACTACACTGTGTGTGTGTGTGTGTGTGTGTACGCGCGCGAGTATGTGTGCGTGTGTTTGTCCACCCTGCAGCTACAAATAGATACAGCGTCAAATACAGTAGCTAGGTTCCTGGGTTCATATGCATGACTAATGAATGGAGTGAAGTACAGAAAAGTCCATACTATATTTTTGTATGTATCAAAACCACTATAAATTCATAATCATTAATGCTATGGATGTCTTATTGCAAAGATAACTGTACATTTAAAAGCATTTATATGTACATAAGTATGCCAATCACGTAGGGAATCCTCATCATGACTCTGTGGCTATGTCCTGTGGAGGTTTGACAGCTGTCAGCAGACTGAAGACTTCATTAGCCGGCTTAGCGGGAGTCTAAGCCTCGCTGTTTCACTCCTGGATCTGGTTTCCACAGAGATGGACTCAAGCAAACAATGTCTTGGAACTCTTCACCCACAAATAAACAAACACACACTCAGAGAGGCGGGGGCGCACACACAAATGCATGCACACAGACAGACATACACACAAATGCACGCACGCACACACAGAGTAAACAAAGCACTGAGAGAATCCACTCCATCAACTCCCTGTCAGTGCTCACCAGTGAACTGTTGCTATGGAGAGGAAAAGCATGGCTATCCAGCTATTTAAGGTAACCAGTGTTAGATTTGCTCTGAATATATCAGAGTTAAATGAACTGTGATTGCAGCCATTGCCACTACACTGTGAGCTGCCTTTTAAATCACCATACTTCATCATTTGCCCTCCCTGCTGTTATTAAAGTCTAACTGAGCAGTTCGACAAAATGAAAAGAAATTTCGCTGCAAATCAAGCCTGAGAATTTCCAAATTGGACCAAATTATAGTATGCACTGTGTGACTGCCATTTGTAAAGGTGACGGCGTTGCCGCAGCACTAGAATGTGTAATCCTAGATAATTTCACTGGAACACATTCATATCTTACACACAGCTGTAATGATTCTGATAAAAGGCACACTGCGTACAAGCTGTGTTTCCTACCCCCAGCTGATTCTAAAAATTTAAGTATGCCCTCTAGAGAAGAGTTAGTTAGCACCCCCTTTCAAGTGTCCTCACTCTGAAAATGGCCTTTAAAAAGTGGCATACCATTATTTCCACCGGCCAAAATCACAGTGAGTATGAAGGTCATGTCTGCAGCAGGTGAACTACAGGAGGGAGGGCTGTTTCAATTGGTAGAAGTCAGTTATTATTCATGTTTGTAGGGCAGGATATTTGTATATGTTTGGGTTTTTTTGCATTTCGGCCTGCACTTTATTCAGAAGCAACAGTAGAGAGAGACAGGAAAGCTAGGGGAGAGAGGGGGTGACATGCAGCAAAAGGCTCGGCTCAGAATCGAACCATGTGGTACACCCTCTATCAGATCAGCCACCAGGATGCCCCCAAAGATTTGATGTTTTTTACAAGGCCTTGGATAATGACTTTGCTTTTTTTTACCATTAGGCTGCATCAATAAAATGTAAGTACTGCTGTATGTATTGCCGAGCAACAGCAAGTCATTGCTTATTAATGACAATCCTGTATCTGCAGGTTAAATTTAATCTAACCAACTACAGTTTCACACTCTCCAACATTAAGCCGACTGATGGTTTAAATGTTCTTCCTCCTGTTCAGTATGCTGACTGCTGTCCACAGTCATGGTGTGTTTTTGCATGAAAAGTTTGATCACATTTGTTCCGTGTAGTTTGAAAGGTGTTGTACTGTCTCTAATTTTACCAGGTGACTTCACACTTCAAGAGGAAGTCAGTGGAAGACACATCCTGTCTGCTGTGCCAGTGCATCCTAACTCATGACTGATAATTATTTACTAAAAATAAATCCAAGTTTGCCACTGACTAGTATTGCCGTGTGGTTTATATGAAACACTTCTCTACTATGTATTGTAGTATTTAGAAAAAGTCAGTGATCTAATAGTGTTTTATTTATTCAACTTGTCATATCAACAGTTATTGCACAAGGTTCATTTTTGCCCAGGTTCTCAATCCCACTTTTTATTTGTCTCAAATATCTTAAAACCTTTGGCCCAACCTGACCACTGAAGGAACTCTACATTTGATCCTTGGACTGGGAACCATTCTGGTAAAGACTTTGTGCCTGGTCTTGTAAGACAACAGACTGACAATCTATTTTCTGCAGGAAGGATTAACAAGGATAGGACACTGAACGAGGAGGCAGAACACATACTCAGTGTGAATTCTCTACTCTCTGGTTCAGCCAGTGGTAATGACACTGTCCTCTCCACCTTTTGTCCTTCCGGCTCGTCAGATACAGTAGGAAGGGCCCGCTGTGTTGAAAAGCACACAGGATGTGTGTTCCAGTAACTTCCCTTCCAAGTGTGAAGTTAGCTGGTATATAAAAAGAAGCAATGTAACACCTCTACGGATCTTGCACGCTCACCACATGCAAAGGTGTGTGTTTAAAATACATATGTGCTAACACAGGTATGCACAAATGTACACACACCTTCACAAAACGTGAAAACGGAGAGTAAAGAAAACGCACCCCCTAAATCACTCTAACACACCACTCTACCGCTCTACACAACTCTATTAGCACTACACAGAGTTGTGTTCTAAATGAAATGACACCAAATGTATTATTTTATCAGCTCCCACGGCGTAATGCTCAACCAGCAGGTCCATTTCAAAACAGGAAGACTGAACCAGGAAGGCTGGGTGTGTTGCACTATGGAAGAGACCTGGAGGACCGAATGACCTCAATCCACTGGGCAGATTGGCAGTTACACACACACTTCAGTAATGACCAAGGCAGACTAAACTGCTGGTAACACCCAGGCTCTAGTGCAGCACACAGGAAGACCACCGCTGGTGTTGCGTCATACTCCGTCCCCACTACTTCCCCAGCTCCCTAACCCTAAACAGGAAATAGTTCCTACACTGCTCCCTGGGGCCTTTGTAATGAGGCCTGTGTGTGTGTGTGTGTGTGTGTGTGTGTGTGTGTGTGTGTGTGTGTGTGTGTGTGTGTGTGCATGCACTAGGCTTAGTACATGTCTCTTGATCTGTCTCTCATTTAAGACTTCTGCACACACACACACACACACACACACACACTGGACTGCAAGGGTTATGGGAAAGACTCCTTGGCTGCAATTCTAGGAGGGGGGGAGTGGGAGAAAGTGCGAGAGTCAGAGAGAACAAGAGAAAAAGAGAGACAGGGAGAGAGAGAGAGAGAGAGAGAGAGAGAGACAGAGACAGAGACAGAGAGGTCTATAAAACACCCATTCTTGTGTATAAGCAGACATGAAAACTGAAGACGTGACATTCATATTATTGATATCCTTTGAAAGGCAGATTCTGTTTTTGACCCTGTCAGGCTGCCATACAACTGAAAATCAGGGTGCTCTGGATTAGATTTGACTACAGAAGGATTCTAATGCACAGCCCAAGCCAATGGAAAAATACCAAGGAGGGGCCTCATAAATAACTGGACCAATGACAGCTCATATCAATATTGAAGAGCAGAGAGCAGAAAGAAAGCAGTGGGGCAGGGAGGCAAAAGGGAAATAGAGAGGGAAACAGAGAGAGAGAGAGAGAGAGAGAGAGAGAGAGAGAGAGAGAGAGAGAGAGAGATCCAAGCCTAAATCCTGTACAAACCTGTAGCCCAGACATACATGTCAGGCTTGCTTGTTGTTATCAGTGATTTGAGTGGTTCGCTTCATTGGCACAAATTTGTACTTAACTTTAGAGGTAATTTCTTACTATTCTACTTGATGGATAATAGTATTGCAGTCTCTCCATATTCAGATGCAGATATGACTGAAGCAAAGCAGCACTTTACGGTGACTAAACAGTATTTGCCTGTTAAACATAGTGTCAAATGTATTCTAGTGGAAAAGTTGTAGGAGCTGCTGGAACAGCTCCAGCGAAACTCAAAGACAGAAAAAGAGCAGAAAAAGGAACACAGGAAGTCGGGGGTCAAAATATACGAGACACAGTGACTTCAACAGGCGAGGAAAAATAAACAGAAAGACAGAGATAGACACACAGGGTCAGAAAAAGACAAAAGAGATGAAGCAGGAGTGGGGGATCACATTTCACAGACATAAGACTGGTCATGTCACAAGACTGTGTCAGACTGTGAGATCTGACTGCCCTGCTGGGCGCATCGATGGCACCGCGCTCCTGGAACCACCAAGGTGACCGCTACCAACCAGAAAAAATCATCAAAAGAACGGAGCACAGCACATTCATTTATTTTTCTCTCTATCTTGCTTTTTGTTTCCTTTTTTTCCCTAGAGCCAAAACAGCAGACATTTTCAATGTTCAGTGCAGCATGCATTCCCCTGTCCTTTCTGTGTGCTGATTGCTGCAGCATGTTCAGAAATGGACGTCATTTTACCACGAATGGACACACCCTGCCAAGAGTTTGGCTGCTTGATGGAGCTGCTCAACAAAAACCTGATTGGATGAACACACCACTTGATGGGCTGTCCTTGCTTTTTGTCTTCCGACTGGCAGTCTGAAAAACACGGCAGCTGTTTGGTGCAAAATTTCAACTTTCACCAAAGCTGTCCATCAAAATCAGTTTCTGAACATATTTTACACGACAAAACAGACCACAAAGTTGCTAAATCTTGCATCATCTTATAATCTGCTATGCCAGTTTACTTGATTCTTCACAATGCTGACAAGCATCGGGAGCTGCGTTGGCTGCCCATGATTTGCATGATGTTGAATCCAGTTTATGCAAATGTTGCGATGCTGACATGTGACACCAGTTGTGGAAACTTGTGCATTTCTTCTTTTATCTGAGCTAAGAAGAATGTTATCACCCCAAAGTCCATCAACACATTATTTTAATCCAGTTCCTTCAATTACAGAAGAAAATGAAGGTGTATGAAATGCATACTTCAATGCACTTGGCTTTGTGAACTCTTTTCTCGATTCCACTGGACTGTGCAGTTAGTTGCACACACCCGACCACCGTGGTTGAACGCAACGATTTTCATGATGATCGTCATCTCTAACATGCTGAACTGAGGCACACAATCTGATCATCTACCATGCTTTGAACTGGCACAGACTATTGACACATGACACGCGAATCTAAAATGACACACGGTAGCTCAGGCGCAACCGCTGGCCTGCCTGCCACCTTGCATGCCGTCCCTTCATCCAAGAGCTTCTGTGACAGGCGAGGAGAGAAAGCAGAGAGCACGGCCGCTGTCAGTGATAAGCCCTGGGTGATAAATGAGAGAGCAAAGGAGGAATATGTCTAAGAGTGTTCTCCCCTTCAGTCCTAGATGTCAGTGAGTGCTGATCATTCATTACCAGTGGGTGGCACAGGGTGTAGTCAGGGCTAACCTGACCTTGGGTGAGGGTGTCTGGAGGAGGACGAGGAGCAGAGTGCGTGCGTGTGGGTTTTACTGTCACTGTCACACCTCGTAGATAAATTTGACAACAGCAGTTAATCATGCCTTTAGCATTAAATTACAATCTCTCTGTCTCCGTCTCCCTCTACAAATGTGCTTGTACAGCAGGGCGGAGTCTTCTAAACTAATGCTTATGAAAGAGGTGGGACGATCTGTGGCAGTAAATAATGGTTGGTTCAATGCACAGGAGATTTTAGACACAGTAATAGCATGCTGTAATATGGGCCAAATCTGTCCCCAAGGACACCACTGGATTAAACAACATCACTCATAGTTTGTACACATACACACACTCGCATACACAGAACTACTACTAGACCTCTAATTCCCACTGTTAGTCCGTTTAAGAATAAATCATGCGAGGCTGGTAAGGGAATATGAGCGGGAAGATACAGAAAGACAGAGTGACTAAGTGAGACGCAGGGACAGAGATAGAGAAGGCAGGCAATGAGGAGAGAAAGCAAGTGTGTGTGTGTTTGTGTGAGTGTGTGTGCGCGCGTGTGTACGAGAGAAAAAGAGGGAGAGAGAGCGAGTTGGAGATGGAGAGGGGAAAGGAGGGCAGGCATTTCAATAATTCACCAACTCCTGCTTCATTTAGAATAGAATCAGTGCCCAAACTGGACCCGTGTGTCCTCCACACATGACACATCACCCAAAGGGGCTGGCTCACTCTGAAACTGACTGTGTGTATGTGTATGTGTGTGTGTTTGTGTTTGTGTTTGCGCACGCGCGTTTGTCCATGAGCTTAAGGAGAAATGAAAGAAACAGATGCAAAGACTCAGTGTATGAGCATGTGTATGTGTGCGTGTGTGTGTGTGTGTGTGTGTGTGTGCGAGAGAGAGAGAGTGCAGCTCTAGCCACTAGCAGACATGGATTTCTATTAGAGCAGTAATGTAGCTTCATTAATACGGCTGTTCAGTGGTAGAGAGCCTCCTGAGACACACACACACACACACACACACACAGAAAAAGAGAGAGAAAGAGGCTGAGAGAGAGAGAGAGAGAGAGAGAGAGAGAGAGAGAGAGAGAGAGAGAGAGAGGCGGTGACACAGAAACTACATCATATCTTGGTATGTATTTATATAATAACCTTGCTCTGCACATTGCTTTTTTTTTTTACCCATGACTCCATTCAAGTTTACAGGAGCCAGTTTTTTTGTTTTTTTTTTGTTAGAGGCTAGCAGCATCTGAGTGGGACTCTCTATTGGGAGACACAGAGAAGGACAAACACACACGCACGCACACATGTACACACACACACACACACACACAAAAACACACCACCACAACCCTACTACCAACGCAGTCTAAAAATACTTGCCTCTACAAAACTGGCAGCACCATGCCTCCTGGGCGTTTGTGTGTGTGTGTGTGTGTGTGTGTGAGAGAGAGAGAGAAAGATAGAGAGAGAGTGCTTGTGTGTACCAACAGGAATCAATAGTCCTGAACATAGAAACAGACAGATGGAACTCTGTGTGTGTGGGTGGAGTGCGTATGTCCGTTTGTATGTGTGCGTGTGCGTAAATGTGTGTGTGTGTGTGTGTGTGTGTGTGGGTGACTTGCTACTGCAACTGAGAGTGTGTTTCCAAAATTGTTTGTGCATTTTTACGCGTGTCTTACAAAATCCTTTCCAAAAACGGAGCGGTTTCAATCCAAAATGCTACACAGACAATTCACAATGGGGGGGTGGGGGGTGGGGATATGAGGAGGGGCGGGGGGGCGTTTCCTAAAACTCATTATTCAAAATGTCAAACCCATTGAGGAGGCTGAGGCACAATATTGTTACTATTTTGTGACTAAAGGTTTCATCATAGCTAATAACTTCAATAATCTTTAAAAAAAAAAAAAAAAAAAAAAAAAAATTCAGCTAATCAGGCTGGAAGTCAAACAGACCAGATGGAGAGACAGGACAACAGGCAGACGGGGAGAGAGAGAGAGAGAGAGAGAGAAAGAGAGAGAGAAAGAGAGGGAGAAAGAGAGGGGTGTGAGTGTATGTGTGTGTGTGTGTGTGTGTGTGTGTGTTTGGTGTTTGTGAGAGAGAGCTCCTGCCATTCATGGTGACCCGCAGCAGCAGGCATCTCTGTTATGCAATCCTTGCTGTCAAACACATTCACACACACCTCCGCACACACGCAAACGCACACACACACACACACACATAGACACACACACACACACGCCTGCCACCCCTTTCCAACAACTCTTGGAGCTTATATTTCCCAACTCGTATGTGTTAAGAAAACCCTGCATCGTCTCTCAGAGTTCTTTATTAATCGCGCAGACAAGGCCAGTCCTCCCTCGTAGGAAAATAACAGACTAGTGAAACTAACAGTTGAAGCCTTAGGTCTGTCGTGCTCTCTTCCATTTTGTACAGTTGCTTAATCATTCTAGGCAGGACAACCTATAATAATCAATTTCAATCAGTCTTCTCAAAGAAATATACTGTGCAGTACACTGCTTTCATGGCACAACTACATTGAAGAATTTCTTTTACATTGAGGACTGTGCAGTAACAGATGAGATTTGTTCTATTGTCCTAATTTTGGCCACAAACTTTTTTTTTTTTTTTACCCATATTTGTGAATGTGACATGATGTCAGTGCTTTCCTCCCTCGCTGTTTTTATTTATGTAACTGCCCACGCTGCAGTCAAAACAGCCTACAGTCATGTACAGTGGCAGGCTCGTGGCATTGTGCTGCCATCTGAAGTGTACAGCATCTTCCCCAACAAAGACAGGCACAACAATAAATTCCACTTCTGACACCACCGTGTAACGCTGTTTGAATTATTGTTCAAAGGGACAAAAGTGTCAGCGAGAGGCCTCACCTCGAAAAGAAACAGTGTGATGGGGATTTCAGATACAGAAAAGCTATTCTATTAAAATGAAAAATGATCATTTCAAATGTGACGGTGGCCGTTTTAACAATTCGCTGGTAGACGCAGAGTTTTATTTCTCGGAGTTCAACCCAGCTACTGTATATGTACCATTTATTCACTGACTGGGGCCAAATCAGTTGTGATGATGCATCATAATTCTAGCTATAAAACAAAAGTACAGTATCAGCATTACAAATGGTAGTGCACAGTAAGCTTCAACCTTTCATTTTGGCACATATGGAGAGTGTCTGGTCAGAGTGTCAGAGAAATCATAGATTCACTTTTCAGCTGACTGGTAACTGACATTTCAAAACAGCAGAAGCACAGCACCAGAGAAAGAGATCCATGATGGAGAGGAGATTGTACAGCGTTGCATTTTTTTTTTTTTTTCTTAGTAGCATACAAAAACTATGATGCGCTGTGTGAAAATTTCCCAGGTAGCAGTCTTGAATAATGGCTGCTGGCTATCACTCTGTACTGTTCCATCAAAATCTCTCAGCCGAAGCCTATCTGCCATTGTTATTCCATTCAGGGAGCCACAGGACGCTACATTAGCCCCGAGTTCACTCTGTTCCCCCCCAGCGAAGGAAAACTAGTTTAGCTCAATGGGCTATTAGCCTGCACCTCTCCACACATAAAAGGATTGAGTAGAGGAGCGTAAGTGGGGAGTGTATAGGGATACTGGTAAGTGGCCATCCATCAGCACTGCTGTACGGACTGCTCTCAAAATGTTGTGGGGACAAGAAGGCTTGGGATACACAGCACTGCTCAGTACAAGACTGATGGTGTGAATTTTAAAAGACAGATCCAAATCCCACACATAACACATTTAGCAAAAGCTAGAGTCCTGATTAAAAAAAACAGGCATATTTATCCAAGAACCAGGCAGCTACTAGTAAATATCACAGAAATACTTACACAAAAAATATCATGCAGCTTTTGGTGTAAACCTTTAAACCTCTTTAAACCTCACTACTGTAGTATTATCCTCTAAATCATCAGTTAATACTACAGTATTCATTTTATTTTATTTTATTTGTTTATCTGACAGAGACAATGCATGGTGTATATATATATATACAGTATATTGCACCAGAGATATGGTAGTTAATTTTCATCAGTAGTCATTGTCAGCAACATGCAAATAGCATTACAGATCAAAAAAGAAGAGGAATACAATATGATGCACTACAAAACATGCTGAACAGCATGTATGATACCCTAAAATACAAATTTGTGAAATAGAAATCACATGAGGACCAGTTGAAAGATACATAGTATGTCTATTGTTTATAATGCATAGAATTGCAGTTCACCTGTCATTTTATTAGGAACACCGCTGTTGCAAGCCAAACTTTCTTTCAGACAGGTTTTTAAACTACATTCAATTTTCTTTCAGACTTTTTTAGAAATACATATAAATATATAAGCTGTTTAGTAGCATCCTTACCAATCAAAATATGTATGATCAGGTGACTATAGATCCATTGTTGTGGACCAAAGATACACAACGGACCACAAAGGGAGTATTACTGGACTCCTGCTGTGAGTTTTGATAGGAATGTGAACATGTATGGGTATGTATGTGTGTGTGTATGTGTGTGTGTGTGTGTGTGTGTGTCCAAATATCTCCATCATGGCCAGCTGGCACGAGTGGGATCTAAGAGGAAGTTGATTTTCCTGCCAATCTCCCCGTCGCCCGCCGAAGCCAACTCCACTTGTTTTCTCTAGCTAATTATCACAGAGGGGGAAATGGAGGGGAGGTGGTGGGGGGAGTGCGCGCTAACCGCTCAGCTCTTGTACCGACGTCAGATCACAAGCGTCATGTAAACATGCCAGCCCGCTTGCCAATTAGGAACACCCCTCACTGTGTCTGTGCGAGCGCTCAGCCGCGCCGACCAATGATCTTTTTGCTCTGAGAAAAAAAAAAAAAAAAAAAAGAAAGAAAATTGACATGAAAAACAGAAAAAAGGCAAAGTGTCTGTTAATGTCACAGTGCTGCTAACTATCAAAGAGAGAACGGGGAGATGGTGAAAGGGGGTGAAAGGGGCGAGACAGTGGAAGGTAGAGGCAGAAAAGAGGAGGGTGGCAAAGGCAGCAACCAGGAGTTAGAGAGAGCTGCTGAGACAACAGCAGAGGGAGACTGACAGAAGAAAAGGACAGAAACAACGAGATGAAAGGGAAAAATGAGAGGAAGGTGACAGAGAGGTGAGAAAGGGAACAAGATAACAGAGGGAATGCGTCACAGAACCAGAGTAACACAGAGAGAGACAGTGAGATATAGAGAAAAACTGCAGGAGGGCGAGAGTGGGTGGTGAGAGCCACGGCGCTTCATCATACACCCTTGTCGTAAAAGCAATAAACTCTCTATAGGTCTCACCCATAAGGACTTCCCAGGCATCACAAAGGCCGTCCCCATTCATCTCACTGAGCTGAAGCCACTGAACTCAGCTCAACTCCTCATGGGGTAAAGCTTTCATCATCATGAACTCCTGAGTATTTCAGATCATCCAGGGATGGAAACCATAAAAATATCTGAGAACAGGAGGCACTTTTCTTTGTTACTTTTGATATAAGGAGGCCTTTGCTTTTTTTTCCCCTCACTTGCACAAAGTGGATTTTTCTCTTCTTCCAGCATTTCCTCATTTTAGACGTGCAAATAAACTAAACTTGGGAGTGATGAACTGAAACTATTCCTAAATCCCAAGGAGAAGTATTTTTATTTTGACAAATAAGTTTCCATACTAGGAATATGTCCTGGGGATTGCACCCAGCCAGAATTAACTCACACACAGCAAATAAGCATACCTCAGCGCTTTTACCATCACATGTGTGAGCTGATCATTGATGCTGCACCACATTTGGTGTCAGAAGTACAGGAATTTTCATGCATGCCAGCCTTAAAGACTGTCAACAACAAAATGACACAAAGGCAACAGGAAATTAGCGTTTCCATGAGAGTAAAGATGACATCAATGCCAGGAAGCTGTGCAGGTACATGAACTGGAGGGCCGACATGGAACTGATCTAATTTCACGACTTCTTGGTTCTTTCTGCAGGTATTTATCATTTTTTGATGTGATTATCATCTCTACTGCTGCTTTGACAGCCACTACTCCCTTTCTTCCTCAATTTATTTTATTTACTACCTCCTCATCTGTCTCTCAATTCTTCCTCCCCTCTTTCCTCCCCTTTTCTCTCTCTCTCTCTCTCTCTGTCTCCCCACTGCATTTATACTGGAGGTGTGATTACATTAAGCCTGTAAGAGTAAGGGCATCCCCAGGGCTGCACTAATGTACAGAACAGAATGTACAGAGTAGCAATGGAAGAGGAGAGCAGGCAAGAGAGAGACTGGAAGTGTGAGAGCGGCTGGTGCAAAGGGGAGGGGGGTGTCCATTACTATAATCATTTTACCTCGCTTGAAAAGGTGTCGTGAAAGAGAGCAAGACAAAGAGACAAGGAGACTGAGAGAGAGAGAGAGAGAGAGATGTGCAGAGGAAAAGGCCTCTCATGGCTGTTAGTAAATCTAAAATGCAACTTCATTTTTCAACCTTTATTGCTTTCTTGCGCGGGCACCCAAAGCGCACACGCAATAACCGAAGACATTTCAGCAGTATATTAGTGTCTTCACAGTGCGTTTGTAATATCCTAGAGGTATCCTGAGACGCGCATTTTAGATGATAGCAATTAACAAGGCCAGTCAAGACCCAACAGCAATCACAGCTTTTAACATTAATCACTTTTCAGCTTTTGACGCACAAATCGTAAATCATGAGGGATAATTCCCCGACATCTTTGTCCCCAAACAATGAATGCAGTTTGTTAATTCCAACCTCGAAAAAGAACAAAGAACAAACACCCAACAAAAGCAACATGTTCCGCCATGCAAACAATGAAGGATATCTTTTCAGTGGGAGGGAGCGGGGGGAGTGCCCTGAAGGAATAGCATCTAATGCAATCAGATCGTTCTGGCCAATTAGTCGGCACTAACATAGCCAGCGATGATGTCAGTCATCATTACTCACTGCTTAATGCTATAAAGCGAAGAGGAATCAAGAGCAGAAGAGAAAAGAATGATAACAAAGTAGGCTGCAGTTTAGGAAGGACAGGGGATTCATCATGTGACATAAAGTCATGTATACATGCCATGTGAATGACTCCTATATAAACGCATATACATTTACTGTAGGCAGTCACACAACACAAACACATCATCAGTGTCTCTCTCATACTCAAAAGCAAATTCTTACATATATGTGTACAGAAAAAACACAAATACAGTTATTCTTGTGCATACAAACTTGCAGAATTATAATCTCTGCCTCAGTCTCTGGCTCTCTCTGTATCTTCCCCCCAAGCATACACACACACACAAACAACCCACGACCCACATACACACACACACACTCACACAACCCTCTAAGAATGTTCCAGCACATGTATGTATGATTGCTCATTAGTAACAGCCTACAGCAGCATGTTTTCCATGTTGATGGCTGAACTCCAGTCAGTGCCTCATGGCTCCAGGTGACATTTCACATTTCATGTGCATATGCATTCAGCATGACCCAAACATACAACTTGGCTGTCCCTAATGCGCACACACACACACACACACACACACACACACACACACACACATTTTTGTACTGTACAGCTATGTATACATAGATAAACATATACATATAATAAAATAAAAACAAACATTACCAGACATACACAGACACACAAATAAAAAGCTCATTTGCAGACAGTCTCTCTCTCTCTCTCTCTCTCTCTCTCTCTCTCTCTCTCTCTCTCTCTCTCTCTCTCTCTCTCCCTCTCTACACACACACACACACACACACACACACACACAAAGAGTGATGTTTATCAGGACAGAGTAATGGAACATAGTGGCTGTGCCAAACAGACACACACACACACACACACACACACACACACACACACACACTGATTAGCTCCTATGGGGGAAGCCACTGGAACTCCTGTATGATAATTAGGCCTGACTTCAACATCTTTCCTTTGTAAACAGACGGCAACTGTATGGAGCATATGGAGCTGCTGAGTTTAAAAGGGCTACTTAAAGTTGACTTCTGGGTTGTGATTCTGCAGCCAAAAAAGAGAGATGCCGTTTTAAAAAAAAATGCTTTGGCACAACTGGTTTATTGGGTGGCATTAAGCAGCAGAGAGAGACAGGAAACGTGAAATGAGAGTGGAAGGGAGAGGATCAGATGTGGAATGCAGCATCGTATCCTGCCGTGCCACAGAGTGTCCCCTTGCAGAAAGGCTGGAGCCGCAGTTGGAAAAGTTTTACAGAAGATGGAAATAAGCATTTATAGGCCTATCATGCCATAAAAATCACTAATAAATGTCTTTCTCTGTTAAATAAGAATTCTGTTTTTACTTGTTCCCATCCACAGGCATGTAAGAGTAGTACTATATGTGGTAGTATTAGGACTGCATCAACTGCATCTGTTGTTCTGTTTTATCTATTTTCATCTTATTTTTATCTATTTTATCTATTCTAATGAGACAGCACACAGGTATTTCTGGTTACATGAACCTCTTTAAATCTCTTGAACCTCTTTTCTCAAGATTGGCCAATTTTTTAAATTAGAAAAATCTTACTCTTTGATAGTAACTGTAACTATATTGACCATATTATTACATGGTATTTGCATAGACCTACACCAATTAAATTCTCTTTTGTTTAGAAAAAGGCTGCTCATTATTAAAAACAACTAATAACTAGGCCCTCCAAATATCTATCTCTATATAGAGAGATAGACAGATATTTGGGGGGCCTGAGGTCATCTTTTATTTCCTGACTGGAAACAAGTGACATTAGGAGAGGCAGTGAGGATTTTAGATGAGCGGGGGCGAGGGAAACCCCACATAGATCTATGATGACAGAACAGTTCTCCAGATTAGCCAATTAGGAGGCCACTGATTGAGTCATTCGAAATGAAAATCGTCCGGCTAAAATTGGTGGCTGCTCTATCGTTGCATCCCTTGTAAACAGGTCTATTTTTATTCTTCAACACTATTGAACAACTATAGAAATGCTGTGGGAACACTTCACATGGCAGTGTGTGTCTCACTCACACACAACGTGGCCACATTTTGCTATTTGTCACTTTGATCCTGAAGGAGCATGTCGGCAAAAATACGCCACGCTGGATATGTTTTATTGTGGTACTGCGATGAACACTGACTGTCCAAAAACAATAATAATGCTTAAACCTTAACAGTTAACTGCTTGGTATGTATGATGATTTAATAATATTAAATCATCATATTAAATTAATATGATGATTTATGATGAGGTGATTGTGATCGCTGACTTGCAACCCTATATGGCATCCTTCAAACCTCACAAGATGAACTTGGATAAAACCACAGAGTCAATTAAAACGATTGTCTTGTTCAATTGTAATCCGTTGTGTTCTTCTCTATTCTATTACGAGTTTATCATGTAAGTACTGAATAATGGCCAGGAGAGACCCTCTTACTGAGAGTGTTTCTCCTTTCACTCACTACTTCTCTCTTTTTCTCTCTGCCTCTCCTCCTCTCCCTTCTCCTACTCCTCTCTTTGTAATTCAGCCACAAGCAACACTCTGAATGAACTCAGCGACACTGGGCAAGGTAATTAACTAATTGTTTAGTATGCAGAGATGGCCACAGTGTGTGTAAGGGTGAGAGGGAGAGAGGAATGTGCATGGGTGTGTTTGTGTGTGTGTGCGTGTGTGCATGAGAGTGTGTGTGCATGTGTGTGTGTGTGTGTAAAGTAAAGTGGGCGTAAGGAGTAAAGATGCCGAGGCAAAGAGAGAATAAGTGAGGCACTCTGGGAAAAAGAGCACATAGGGAGAGAGGAAAAGAAAGAGAGAGTGAGAAAGAAGACAGAGAGAAAAGGAGATGAACCACTGATCAAGTGTCTCTCTATTTCATTAACTCCTTCTCCCTCCTCCACTGCCGTCCAGGCTGAAGGAGAATACTTTGAGTTACCGAACTCTATAGTTGCTTCTCTTCTTTCTTCTTGCCTTTATTTATTCCAGCACTACAACCTTTCACCTCTCTCTCTTTCTCTCTCTCTCTCTCTCCCGCCCTCTCACCCATTCCATCTCAGCTCTATTCCCTTCCTCCTTCCCTTTCTCCCCTTTCTCACTTTCCTTGCTCCAGGGCAGTTGTTGTTGCAGTTTGCAGTCCCAGGTGTGTGTGTGTGTGTGTGTGTGAGAGAGAGAAAGAGAGAGAGAGAGAGAGAGAGAGAGAGAGTGTGTTTCCCTTGTTCTCCAAACCCAATTCAATCCTACTACTATGAGAGTGAGGGCCCAGATCAAATAAAGCAGAGCACAGCTATTACAGGAAAACAGAAGAAGGGGAAATCCATGCTCACACACACAGGGAAGCCACTACTTCTTTATTTATTTACCCCTGTAGCTTAACCTTCACAAGACAACGATGTGCAGGTTCTCAGGATGAGCACAGTACTGGGGCAGAGCACAGAAATGTGTCTGGCTCCATGCTATGGGGATTTTTTAATTGCACAACATCACTTTCTCCCATGATAGAAAAGAGGTCTGCATGCACAAGAAGGATCAAAGTCGATCAATAAACCAAGATGTGCAGACAGATAACTAAATCATACAGGCTTGTACATCCATCCTATGTACCTATAGGGATGTTCATTTGATTCTGACCTGACAGACTAAGATCAAATTCCACACCTGCATGGCATGAATTTCTGGACAGTATTTGCAGGCTATCTAATACTAAAGGAGCAGTTAACCCAATATATATAAATATAAAAAAATGTATATTTTCCCACTTGCCCCTGCTGCAATCTATCCATCAAGATAGTTTCGGTGTAATTTTTTCAAGGTTCCAGTCACTGCCAGAAGAACGCGAGCCAACTGTATCTATCGAGCCCCAATGAGTACAAATTAGAGGTGGATAGATACAGTTTGCTAGTGTTCTTTGGCAGGAAATGATTCCCAACAAAACACTTTGCCCCTGAGGGGTGTGGATTACAGTAGATATCCATGTCATTGCTTTTGGAAAGAGCTGGTGCTGTCAAATTTTTAACATTTTAATTTTTGGCAGGAGGAGAGAAAAGAGACAGGGAGGATTGCAGCAGATTGGAAACCTCACCAAATCACACAGACACTATCTGGATGGATGAACTGCAATAGGAGTAAGTGAGAAAATATCTTGTTATTCGTATTTTGGGTGAACTAGGCCTATGATGATTCTCCCAGCAGATTTTATCAAATGCTAAGAATTTCCAATATGCCCTTTAATCCATTTTTTGCATCTGTACTGGATGAGCTGGAACACTTTTTGCTGTTAACGTGCAACAGATATACTGCCGTCAGATGTCACACATGGTTAACAGGTCAACTGACTTTGTATGGGCATTCATTTAAGTGCTGCCCACTGGCATCATGGGATGTCTAACGGCTCCTGTGTAACTTTATTACTGAGAGCAGCCCTGGGTTAATTGGTAATTTGACATCCTTAAGATTACTTTGAGCACTTGCTGCAGGCAGAGTCTACTGTCAGTGAGGGGGCGTAATTCAATTTCCATTTCGATGTGCTAGGAAAAAAGAAAAAAAAATCTATCAATCTCTGAAAATTTATTGAATCCATAGATTGTTGTAAGATTTCCCCCGGAGGACATGGATATGTTTACATTCTCTGTGAATGTAAAACACCATTTGTAACCTAATTCTGCAGGAGTCCCGTCAAAACTAATCATATTTTGGAAGCAATCTAATGTGGCGTTCAGTATGAAGTTTCCTTATTTCTTCCTTGTGCAAAAAAACAAAACAAAACAAAAAAAAAAAAACAGATTCTATATTCTGACTGACAAAAGACAGTTGTGTTGTCGCGTTCTGTCAAAATTCACATCTAAATTATAGACTTTCACAAGAGCTTTCACAATAATATAAATCTCAGTTACAGTTCATTATTAGATACTGCTCAATACCAGACATTATATGTAGAAAAGGTTTTTGTTTTGAGTGCTGTAAAAAGTATTGTCTGATACCAATGCCATCCTAGGAAAAACACTCAAGTAACTCATTCCTTTACCTTGCATTTCTGCAAGGCAAATATTATGAAGACACCTATTGTATGGCTCCGGCGGCTTTGACCCTTGCACTCCTTACTATTTGCCTCTTGCAGCATTTGCAATGTCGGAATATTAGCTTACGCTTTAAGTGTAAAAGCAAATAAGTGAAATAAATGCGAATGAACAACCAGGATTCTCCCAACACCATCACCAGGCAGCTGGAAAAAAGTGTGTCTATCCTCTATATTCTTGACTGACAGTCTGTATAAATTGTACCCCCATTAACAGCCATTTTCTGACATGTGCTGTTCACCACGATTTGCCGCCCAGCTTCATTGTTGGAGCTTCCAGACTGTCAGCCCTCCATCTGCTCACTGAGGCTTTCCACGCATAGAAAGGCAACTGTCAACGGTGAATTTACAAAAGAGAGAGGAGAGAGAATGTAGCAGAGGGAGAAAAAAGTGTAATTTCCATTCAGTAAGAGTGATGGAAGAAGAAAGAAAGAGAGGGAGAGAAAGAGAAGGAAAATGGTTGGGAGATGTTGGATCCCTATGTCTGAGGGAGAAACCGAGAGAATGACAAAGAGAAGGGAAGGAGTATAAAGAAGAGAGCGAGAGAGAAAGAAAGAGGGAGAAAAAAAAGGAGAAACACAGAAACAAAGAGAGACAGAGAGAAAGACAGAGGTGAAGCAGGAGAGTAGATTGGACAGTCCTGAGTAAAGAGGCCACGCACCACTACACCTCCACTACAGCACTGTGTTAACACACACACACACACACACACACACACACACGTACACACACACACACAGATGCTCCGCCAGCCAGGCATTGATGCGTGTGTAAGTGAAAATAAGTCAGCCAGTCACACATTTACACACACGCTGCTAGTCAGGCATGGATGTGTGTTTAAGTGTGTCTCAGTTAGTGAGCGTGTGTGTGTGTGTGTGTGTGTGTGTGTGTGTGTGTGCACACGTGAGTGTGTAAGTGAAAGAGAGAAAGACAGACAAAAGAGCATGCATGCATGCACTTGTATGTTAAGGATGGACCTTCTTCTATACACGCTGTAAGGAAACCTACTTGTCAATAACAAAAACTCTACACGTGAGTTTAACTAAATTAAAAAAAATCTTATCCAACACACAACACTCATTTATCTGCCTCATTTTTATTTCTTTCCTAAAAATGTCTACCTCTCCTATGTCCTCACTTTCCTCTCAGCATTTCTCCTTATTTTACCCGCCGCACGCCCCTGAAGTGGTACAAAGTTAATTTAATAAACTAATTAGTCTGTATTTCAAAACAGATTTGTTTAGTTATGATTCAAGTCCCAAAGCACATACGAGTGCCTCACAGTAGAATAAAATGTTGCTGTTGGTGAATTAAGTGTACAACACTGAAAGCTAATAAACAACATAGTTTATTAAACAGGAAACATTATTCATTGACAGCAATCACTCATTAAGATGGAAAACCAGGTAAGGTAAAAGTGGCTCAGTCTTTGGCCACGTTGTCCGGGACACAGCAGTCAATTATTTCTTGATTCTTCTGTTTGTTTGGTTGTTTGTTTGTTTGGAACTAATTGCATTAACTTATTTAATGTCTGTTATTGAGGTGATATTGGTATAAAAAAAAAAAATCCAAACCGTGCCATGGTTGTGTTGGAACATTGGAACATAATCTCCTTCCCTCACTTTCTCTCTTGAAATATAACTCTTCCATAAAAATAGCACTCTGTCCGAGACACTAGGCAGAGCAAGCAGCAGGAGGCAACCACTGAGTGAGGAGACAGAATTGGTCACAGAGCCTTAGAGGAGAGGAGAGGAGGGGAGAGGAGAGTATGGGAGAGGAGAGGAGAAGAGAGGAGAAGAGAGGAGAGGAGAGAAAGAAGAGTTCAGTGATACGAATGGCAGGGATTGGCTTCCTCACTGTTCTCAGTAAGCCTTTTCTATTCATTCCACACTCTCTCATAGGAGAGAATGGAGCTTCAACACACAGCTGGCGAGACAGAGATAAAGGACTGACAGAGGAGGCTCAATAGATACAGCAGAGGGTGAATATACAGACAGGAGGGAGGGAGGAGGGAGAGAGACGGCGAGAGAATGGGGAGAGAGATTGAGAAAGAGACAGTAAGAGAAGACAGACGGAGAGGGAAGAAGATTGAGGGGGAAAAAGAGACAGAGAGACTGAAAGAGCTGGGAGGAAGTTGTGGTGGGAGGGTCAAAGTGAAGAATAAGAAAGAGGAGAAGGAAATCAGAGAAAATCACATGGAACAGAGAAGAAAAGAGGAGAGGAAGAGAGGCCCTGAGGAGCTCAGACTTCAGTGAGTCAGCAGCGTTTATTCTGTGCGTGTGTGTGTGTGTGTGTGTGTGTCTGACACGGTCAAGGGGGAAAACAGACACGGTGTACATTTCACACTGGCATGGGAGGAGCTTAACCTCTGGGCCATGGAAACACACATTACAATGCTACTATTGACCGATTACTCAGCACTTCTGCATACATTTGAGCAGAGCAAGAAACCAATTTAGAAGTCAGCCGGCCGGCTACAGCATTTGGGGGACTCAGAGTTTCACCATCCAGTTAAGTTTTTCAGTTGCCAAAGTCGTATTTGAAAGAGAACAAGGTGATTGAACAAGCTGACGAAAGGCATTCATATGACTGGCAGAGGAAAGTTACCTCATTCAAAAGTTGTTTCAGTAATGTATCGACCACAGGAGAAAATAATCAGCGGGAATAAAGACAGCTATTCACTGAGAAGGTCTGGTATTGTTCAGTCAATCACAGAGGTTTGTATTCCTTCAACAAATCCCAGAGGCAGCTTTGTGGTGCTCATAATTAAGTGGTTCATGATAAACAAAACAAACAGAACAATTAAAAAAAAAAAAACTAGCTAGTTTTGACACAAATGTCTGGTTCTCATGTTTTTGTTTTTGTTTTTTTCTTCTAATGTCAGCTTTGGGTGGAAACAGTTGATGTGATTTCTCATACCGGTGGTGTTGCCAAAGTGTCTGATCTTGACGTAATGGGTCTTGCAAATTGCAAAAGTCTTGTCAAGCTTTTTTTTTTTTTTTTCACTGAACAACTTCCAGAAATCCAAAAATGTCCCCAAACATCAACAGAACAACATCTGAAGGCTGAGATGTAAGGAGTTAAAAAAAAAAATTAAAAAAAAAAAACTCTATACATACATGTTTGTGTGTCTATAGATAGATAGACAGGCATATAGATAGATAGATAGATAGATAGACATAATAGACAAAAGTCCCAGCCGTTATTCTACAGAATCACAGTGCTGTCCTACCTGAGCGAAGGAGGAGGGGCTAGTTGGGTGGAGTGGGTGGAGCTTGCTATTCAGATGAAAGCCGTTGACCAATTGGAGCCTCCGTTCGTTGTGCGTGCTCTGGATCTTTCCACCAATGAGAGGGAAGTGTTCTGGGTGCCTATTCTGTCTGTCCACGTCTGTCTGTCTGCAGGTGCTGTCACCATTCCCTGTGGAGAGAGACACAAAACTTGAACACCGTTTTGAAAGCATCTCCAAAAAAGTGTTGTTTACTCCATTACACAAATTAACAGACATTGTCGTTATTCCTATTATAATCATTATTATTGAGGTCACAGCTCTTGATTGTTCGGGTTCAATTATCAGTCAGATTCCCTGCTGTTCCAGTGCCATCATCATCTTAACTTTCAGCCACCTGTTGCTCTCTACAAGACAGTTTGGGTTTTCAGTTCCATACTAGTATTTCAGCTCCACATTTCAGCTCTAATAGTGTCTGTCATCGGAGCTGGACAGATCCTTGACACTCCATAAGGAACTTGGTCACTTTTTCACGTACACATCTTAGCTCTCCAAAGTATAATATTTTTCACCATTGCCTTTGAAAAAAATATTATCATTACCATTTATTTGAAGATTTCTCTGCTATCAAAACACACACCTGTCCACAGGTGTCAGCTTACGCCCTGACAAAGGTGTGTGAACTCAGACTTTTTTTTTTTTTTAATACTACCTCCATCTTTCACCTTTTTTAAGACTGCTTACAATGTGTGGTAACTTCCTGAATTTGCACTGGGTGTCTCCCACAGCAAAAGTGTGTGAAAGTACATGGAGGCAACATGTTGACTTTGGCTGCATACTGATTGCCACTGCAGACTCCCACTTGTCAGAGTATCCACGACACAGTGGACAGAGACCAAAGTTCAAAAATAGCAGCCAGTGCCATAGTGGCAGTTCCTCCGTCTTTCACTCCTCTTAATCGATTTCATGTGTATGTATGTGGGTGTGCAAACAACTGTAACATTTGTGCATGTGTGTGCTTCTGTGTGTGACATAAACTGTGATTTTGTACATTTACAGCAGCCATCACTTTCTCCGTGCTTCTCTCTCTCTCTCTCTCCCTCTCTCTCCCTTTCTCTCTACCCAGCAGTATTCAGAACAAACACCCACTGCTATTTATATACTGACACCCCATCGGCATGGCAACCATGCTTTGTTTACCCGCATCACACACTGGTTCGAGGCGTTTGTCTTCCTTTATCCAACAGAAACACAGTCATTTGGAGGCATTTGGGTCTCTATCAAGAGCTTTGCTCACTCGTCGGTGAGGACAATGTTGCATTTTGATGGAATGCCTCTGCTAATCTGGGATCTATTAAGATGAAATGGGGAGCTGGTAATATATCTAGTGTTTCTCTGGAAGCAGAGTTTAGTTTGTTTGCTAGTTTTCTTGTTGCTTAGTGTCTAGACTTAAGCAGTGTAAGGTCTGGTGAGTTCTTGTCTTGATCAATCGGCACTATTGGTTCCAAACTGCATGGCTACATGCACATGGATTGTACAACACAGTTTCATAAAGCTCTATCTCTGAAAGCAATCATTTTACAGGATTAACACATTAACACATTAGTACATTTAAGTGTCAGATATGTCTTTGTGTTTGTATGTGTTTACTTATTATTTGGTCAAGGTGACAAAAGCTTTTTTTCAACTGCAAAATCCCACAGAGAAAGAGCTTACAGAGCCAATGGTGCCCAAAACTCTGTTTACAACTACCGTCGCTGCAAAGCACTTAACCCCCAGCTGCCCCAGTGGCACTGCTCAGTGGCCTACAGCAGAGGACTGGTGTTGTGCTGTGTGTTTCCCAGGTGTGAGTGGCTGCAACTGTGTGACTGCATTTCACAATATGCCTGAGAAAAGAAAGTGTTTTTACACTCAGTTAATCTTCCCTGGGTAAATAAAGGTAGAGAAATGACAAACATGATGTACACGCACATGGAAAAACACTAGCATACACGACTAGCATACCCTTCTCATTTACAGCAACCCTGGAGGCTATTACCATAGCAACAGAGCCATGTCCTGAGGTCACAGGGGGCGGAGCTGAACAGAAGTTGAACCCTGAAACAAGGCATTGCCCTGGCAACACAAAATCAGGTCAGCTGATCGTGTGACAACCTGGTCCTGAGGATAGAAACTGATACTACGGCACACTTTTTCTTGTTTGTACAAAGTTGGCATTGAGTCACAAACAAACACACACACACACACACACACACACACACACACACACACACAAGCATGTGAAACTCATATACAGTACCACCTGCTAGTTACATATCCAAATATAGAAGCACATACATACTCACAAACACAAGAACAGAAACTAACACTTGCAAATGGACAGACAGACAGATGGACAGAAATAAACACACACAGAAAGTACAAGATGCAAACATTTACAATGCAACGTTTGACAAGCATAATACACTTAACTGCCTGACATACCGTGCTGTAATGTTCATGAATTAACTACAATGAACCAAGTGTTTCTCACTACACTTTTCTGTGGCTGGCTGACAAACACAAGATCAGCTCATCTGCTCCACGCTGCATGACTTGTGATTGTAATGATTTGAGTCGAGTTATCTTGAGTTATCTTAAAATGAACTAGAACACCGCTCTCCACAATTCAAGAGATGCCTATGCGCACAGCTTGTAATATGCTCAGCATAATATGCAAGCCTGATTATAATGATCAGTGCAATTTACACTAAAACCTATTTTGCTGAGGTAGCTGTGCAACAGTTTGTACCATTACCCAAACGTCCCGGCTGAATTAGCACAGGAAAAGAAAAAAAAAAAAAAAAAGACACCAGACCGCAATGAAGCCACACTGCTCTGAAACTGTCAGATATGACAGTATGACTAGTGAAGTGTTTTCCTGATCTAAACTCTGATATACATTTTGAAAAGGTTGCAAAAAGGACAAGGAAAAATGAAAATGCATGCTGTGTGTAATAGCCTTTAGGATGACTATGATCTGTTTATATGTCACTGATCACAGAGTTACAGAGTGCTGCAGTTTAAGTCCCTACACAGAGGCCACTGACTCTTAAAATGTGCTTTAAGACAAATTGCGAGTTGAATGAAGATTCAACCGACAAAACAATGTGGAATAAGCACAAGACAAAACTTGAAATTTTGTGCTTATTCCACTTTTTTTCAGTTGAGTCTAAACAGTCCTTACTTCAATGCAATTGTGTACACGTAAAGCTGCACTAAGTGATCTTTGATTAAAAGGATGTTAAGAGCTCAACTTCATTTGTGAATACAGAGCCAGTCTGGCTTCCGTGTTCACAGCTCACAGCTTACAGAACAAAAGTTAAGGTTAAAAAATGCATTTTTGGGATGGAGATGAGGGGTGCATTTCACTCTCACAAGGCTCCTGTTCGATTACTTGGATAATTTTGTCTCTGACTTCCGATTTGAAAATGTGTTGACGACTACCAGCTGCAAGGAAAGCTGCTTTGAATGGATTTTTTTCAGTGGTTCTGTGGTTTTGAATGAAGTTGAAGCAGTGAGGGGGTGAAGTGGAGGGCACAAGAGGATCTCACTTGGGCCGATACAGAAATTTAGAAACCTAAACCCAAGAAATAACAACAAGCTGGCTGCAAATTGTATGGTGGAAAGAAGACCTACGGTGATGACTCTCATATTGCAAGGGGTCATTTAACTATAGAAAAATCCATGTAATATTACTTAAAGTAGCTTTAACATAACAGTATTACACAAACAAAAACAAATCTGTGCACATAGCTAGAAAACACACAGGTCAGTCATTTTACAGCTGACATCACTTTACATTTACGCCAGACCCTGAACAAGACGATGAAGGTAAAAGTCAGATGATAAAGAACTTTGCCCTTTTTTAACCAGAGGCTTTACAGTTAATATGAAGAAAAACAGTCATTCTCCTTTTCAGATACTGTTCACTGCAGGTAAAAAGAACATCTACCATTCAAATATCAAGGTTCACCCTCTCCCTCGATCTGTTTCAGCAGTCTCCTTCTTTAAACTGCCTCTCCCTTCGTGACTTGTGGATTTAAAAAGGTGAAATCAATAAGAGGTCGGAGCGTTCACCTGGATTCACCTCGCCGGGTTGATTCATGGTGGAAGGTGGTCCTAGTATTTTGTGTGCACAGTGTACCCATACAAACACGGGTATGCAAAAACACTTACACACACAGACACCAACACACAGACACACATACAAGTTTTCTCCTGACTCAGCAGCTCAGGTTTCAGTTCCCTGTCTGTCGCACAGGACACTCACTGCCAGTATGTGTGTATGCGCGTGCATGCGTGCAATTGTGAGTATGTAGGTGCGTGCGTACACGCAGGTACATGTGCATTTAACTATGCAATCATGCCCTGCCCCTTTCAGTCAGCTTTTCTATTGGTCCTCCTGCTGTTGTCCCTCACACACACACACACACACACACACACACAAGGGTGGAAATGTGTGTGTGTGTCTGGCTAATGCTTCTGTAATAACAACATCCACACTGATACTGATACTACACTGACAGACAGGAATAAATGGCATCTCACGTTAGTTTATTTACTACTTTAATCATGGTCTCTTAGTTTGTCAAACATATTTCTGTCCCATTTGATGTTATATTGACTTCTGTATTTGCTTGTTGCCTCCATTTATGTTATTAACTTCACTGTTTTCTCTCTGGAGAGGAGGAGCTGGATACTCGATAAGCTTTGGGGGCTTGTTTGGCTTCTCCAGCATGGTTTCCTTCCTTATGTCTCGCTTACTCTTTATTTTATTACAACTTGAGCAGATAAAGAAATTTAAGAAAGCAGCTTTCACAGAATAAAAAAGGATAAACAAAGTGGACCAGAGGGCAACTGGCATCAGATGGTAATTTCACTGACTATACTGTTGCAAATTTAAAATCTTCTTGAAAAGATTCTTGTCAATTTTCATCTTTCTCCTTGTTTTAAATTACTCTTAATCCCAAGCTCTTACATATTAAGGAAAAAGCAGCATCATAAAACCAACAACAAGCCAGTCTGCTTCAATGGTCCTCCAACCAAAAAATGTGATGGACAAGAGTAACTATAAACCATTTGAAGCACCTCTTTGTTATATTGACACAGCCTGAATACAAGCCTAACTCTATACACACAGACCCTCTGTGTGCACAGTGTACGCCATCTCATTTCTAATGAAACATTACATTACAGAGGAACTTGTTATCCAAATGAGTTGGGAATGGCCAAAATGACCATATCCATAATGTGGATGTGAACAATGTGTCACAAACCAAGATCAAAGTAAAAGTATGAAACAAAATGAAGCGCTGACTGCAAACACTGTGCTGGAAAAACGAATTAGATATGCATTCAGTGGGGAGATTATAAAGCCATTACAGCTGGTCAGTTCTTTTGTGTTCATAGATATTACGGCAGTCACAGCATTACAGCCACATTACAACTAAGTCTCTCAAACAGACAGAAGTGTATTGGTCTTTCATGACATCCTTTATTTCTCATGCGCAACTCACTGACAAGTTGACTTGCATTGTCTTTGCCTGGATAAAGACAAAGCAGTGCCGAGCTCATGTTTTATAAGACCATCCCAGCCTGAGGGTCTTCTTGGTTTTGTGACACGCTGCACATCGTTCAGCTCACTTGGCCATGTGACAGAGATGAAGGATGAGCAAAGGAGAGGTAGCGAGAAAGGATGAGACAGTGACAGGACTGATGGACAAATGAAATGACGGACCAAGAGTGATGGAAGTGAATGGCAGCACACACGGATGTCTGCATGGTAACTGTCTTGTCACGAGGCAGTCTACCTCTCCAACCCATGTCCAAGTCTCTCTCTGTCTCTATCTGTTTCTGTCTCTCTCCATCTTCTGCCCCGTGCCTCCTGTTCAAAATCAACATCTGACATGGTCGCCGACAGACACAGAGAGGCAGTAAGACACCAAAAATGATGGCAGTATACTGATACAATGAGACACACTGAAGAAGAAAGACGGAAAGAGGGACTTGAACCACCCCCCATTTATGAAACTCTCTAACGACACTCTTATCTGCCGGGTCAAAGTTCAAAGCTCAGCACTGAAGACGTGCCCAGACGTGCTACTGTGTACCTGATGATCACGCTGTTCCCTGCTGATACACACACACACACACACACACACACACACACACACACACATACACATACACACACGGCTCCACTACCATTCATACATACATACATACAAATGTGTAGTAACACCCGCGGCAATAGCTGTGGTATTGACAGCAGCAGATAGTGGTGGAACTAAAACCTCTGACACTCTGTACACAACCTAGATAAGGAAGCTTACGGTGATACATGAGGATAAGAAACACATGCCTGCACCTGCCAGCTCACACATAGTATTGACACATTAACATGGGCAAGCAATCCAGGAAAAGTTCTCCTGAAATGTAGGTTAGAGGAACTCACTGACACACACTATCAGGCCTCCCCAGGCCAGATGTGAAAATGACATCTCTGCCAAACTGACTGCCTGAATGACATATAATATCTGAATGTCATTTTCCATTAGGGCTTATTAATAATTAGCGATAAACTGATAAAAGGTGGATTATCGATAAGGAAAGCATAATGTATTATTTGTATTATTTTGTATGAATAAATTAATTTGAACACCAAGTGGGTTTCCAAGCGCTCCTTTTCCAGTTTTCTCTTGTAACCGCTGATTTTGTTTGCTGTAATTGGTTGCTGAATGAGCCTGAATGTCAGACAACCCCCCCCCCCAAAAAAACCAAAAAACAGGTGCAGTACAGAGTCAGTGCGTGTGACTGCATTCTGAAAAGCTACTGAATATTTCACTTGTGCCAGAAAATACTTTATTTGTAAGAACAAGGAAGTTTTCATCTGTTTTCCAAAGTGATGTTTTGGCACTTCCCTGTGCCAAATATATAAACTGAAGCTGAACACGGTCTTTTGGTGTATTGACAGTACTGTAATAATATAGTATAAGGTATACAGTTTTTGGCCATTAACAATTAGCCTATTTTTGTCATCGCTTACTCCATTTCTTAGTTTTTCTTTCAATCACATTGTCTATAAAATGTCAAAACTAATGACAAATACACATCACAAGTTACCTGAGTCCAAAGTGACGCCTTAAAAATGCTAACTTAATATATCAAACAACCCAAAAATCTCTTCTATAATGACATGAAATAGAGAAATGCAAGCATTTCATAAAATCTATAATCAGCAAATGGTTGGAGTTTTTAACTTGATAAATAATTAAAACAATTAAATTGTTACCCAAATTATAATGGAATAACTTTATGTTGATAAATGTTGACAAATCAATTAATCAATTGTTTCAGCAATAGTTTATAGCATTTATTCCTCTGTGTGTGTGTGTGTGTGTGTGTGTGTGTGTGTGTGTGTTTGCACACACATGCAAGATTGGAATGCAGTGTTAGTGTATATAAAAGGTGAGGCTGCGCAGGTAACAAATTTGTATGTGTACGTACATATACACGATGTGAGCATGTGCAAGAGCAAATGTGTGTTAGCGAGGGCGACCAAGCACACTCATGCCAAACTTCAGAGCGCAAATCGCCACCTGAGGGAATTACCCAGCATTCCTTAGTCAGGCCGCGTTAGCAAAGAGGGCCTAGAGATGCAAGAGTCATGGAGAGCACGGCTTTGATCGGCCCACTAAGATCCTAACACTGGGATAAGGAGAATATGACTTTAGGGTTGACCTGCAGGGATCACACACACACACACACACACACACACACAAACCAACACAACAACACACACAGACCAACACTTCAAAGATGTGCACACTAGCGCTCGACTGATATGGGTTTTGCAGACCGATAATAATCTCTCTCTCTCTCTCACACACACACACACACAGTATGTAAACAGCACATACAATACATATCCCCACACCAGCTGCCAAACATTAATATAGAAAGCTCTCTATGTCATCTTTACACAAAGGTAAATCTCTCTTACTCTCTCTCTCTCACACATGCACTTTCCAACCTGCCAACATAAACAATCTTCACAACAAACCCCGCTCACAATGAAGTCAAGCTGCTCCCATTGACAAACACCACCTATCTGTGTGTTCCCGCTAGCTGGGGTGCACAAGGCTAGTAAACAGGACTAAAGCGACAGGCCTGCTCTCTGGCAGTAATCTGACAGTGAGGCAGACGGCAGGTATAATGGCTGGATTACGGACGTTTTACCACAGTATTAAAGTGCCGGGATGCAGGCTGCCAGGTTCTGTCAAGGCCTCATTCACCTTCTTGACTCAAACTTTAAAGTTTCGCTCACCCCCGCAAATTCGTTCCTGTCACTGCATACAGGTTGACAAGTCAACTTGTACCCTTTTTCTTGTCTGACATCCCCTGACAGCGGCAAAAGGGCTGTTTCTTTTAGTTTGCTTGCATAAGTCAAAGAAAATGTGAGGGTTTGGGGAGGTTTAGTCAGTGGAAGTGCAGCACTTGCGATGCCAGTGCAAGTCTCCGTTCATCCTTCGAGGATAGGAAATATGTTGTCTTCTTGGCAAACATTGAGATGACATCATCTAGAAAGGCCTGAAAATTGTCTAACAATTCATTTACAGTTCAGTTACCAACATTCTGCCAAAAAACAAAAACAATGCACTGCTTCTTTTTAGAGCACATTTCAGCTTTTTTAGATAGCACTGGCTAAAGAGTGACTAGGAAGGTGAGGATGGGATAGGGTGACAACATGAGACAAAGGGTCATGTGCCAGACTCAAACCCACCATATCACATAACCATGTGGTTATGGGCACATGGTAAGCTGTGCTTATGACAGATGGAACCACATAAAAGGTGGACTCGAAGGAGAGTTACAGCTTAAACTGGAGTTTTAGCTCATTTCCTGCATTCCCTTATTGTTTTGCATCCCTGCAGATTGCTTTCTATTGCTCTTATCACGTTATGCAACATCTGCTATTTTCCCTTCATTTCAGTTGCTTTTCAAAGTAATTGATTTGATTCCTAAATATTACGACTTCCAGTACAGACAAAGGCAGCAATTCTAACAACAGAGAGCGTTTGCAATGTGGAATTGAAAGATTTATTTTGGAGAAAAGAAACAGTGCGACAATACACAAAGTCTTATGGAGGTGGAATCTTGAGAGCAATCCCTCCTGTCTCAGCTCTTGTGTTCTTCCTAAATAAGTGTCATATGTGAATGGAATGTCTCTCAAAGTGCAAAAGTTTACAGCCTTATATTAATGTCCTGATGCATTTTTGCAAAATGCAATTATTGGCTTCTCATTCACGTGGATAGCCTTTAGCAATCCAATTCAACATCTCCAGAATTGTTTTCTATGTCACCTAGACCTGGAAGGGAACAAATGAGCCCTAGAGCTATGACAAAATTGACTGAACATTTCTGTAAATGTGATGCATGTATGTATAAACAGTCAAATTTAACATTTAATGAATGAATGATGTACAAACAAACAAACAAAAAAATCAAATCGTGCTGCAGTCATCTTAATCATGTAGGAAATATGAAGCGCATCACCACTAGAGTGTCTACGCAACTAGCCCTTAGGGCTGTGCTGACATTGTGCTGACACACTCACACAACACTGAGCTAGTTGGGAAAGCTGTTTGCAGTTAGATAAACAAACATTCCTGTCTGGTTTCATCAAAAAAAAGCCTGCCTAACACAATCAGAGTTCAAACAAAGACAATGTTGAACTTATTTCAGTTGGTGGGGCCTGTGGTTTTTATGCATCAACACTTTAAATTTAGCTGAATAATAGTTGATTTATTTATCTGTAATGCACCAATTAATAAAAGATCCTTCTCTGGAAGGAAAGGTAAGTCGACTTTGAGATGATAATAGTTATTATGGGGCTCACAGCAGGATGCTAGGAAGTCACCAGCATACGTCATGAAGTACCAAGGCTGTGGCAGGTTCCCGCTGGCAGCACAGGTGCTCACATGCACACGCAATGAACACACACTCACTTCTCTCTGTCACATACACACACGAGCACACGTGCGCACACTTAAGTATTCAAACGTACCCAGATACACTGCGGGTTCCTGCATACGTCCTCCCACACCCACTTTCCATACTCATACGCATAGAGAGACACACACACACAAACACACACACTCGTGCACACAGAGTACAGGTGCTCATGCTGCCCCACCAGCTGTCCCCTGGGATCCTGCTACAAGGTCTGATGGCCAAGACGGAGAGGACAAAGGAACAGAGAGACTACAGGAAAGAGAAGTGAGCAGACACCAACACTGACAAGTTGTGTGTGTGTGTGTGTGTGTGTGTGTGTGTGTGTGTGTGTGTGTCCACTCGTGGCTCACTTCCAGAAAGCTGCACTGCCCTTAACCCAAATAAAGTCCAGTCATCTTTGTTTAACCTTGACTGCTGCTGCTGCTGAGTGTATAAGAATGTGTGTGTGTATATGTGTGTGTGTGCTTACATACAGTGTGTGTATGTGTGTGTGTGTGTGTGTGTGTGTAAAAATACAATGCCTTCTGTGGCCTCTGTCACAGTGTGAATGCACAGGTTCTCACTTAAAGCAACACTTAACAGGGTGCAAAATCATCACAAAAAAAACCACACTGGGAAAAAACACTAACTCCTTTGCATGCAAGACTTCATCATCTTAGATTGTAATGGAGCATTTAAGGTCAGCATGGCTGGTTCTTGTGACATTGGGTTACATCATTGTCATGTTATGTCAGGAGCATGACACGTTGCAAAAAAGTTGTCCCCTCTCACTTGTACAAGGGACTGACGATCAGTTATGTAACTGAGGTTATGGGTGTCAGAGCTGCTAGCACAGCGCAGCCACACCCAGCCAGGCTGTTTGCATTCCATAGTGGGTTGTGCTGTCAATACTTGACAGACTGGAGATGTATATCCATGCTGGCCTGGCTGCAGCCTGGTCCCAACATGTCTAGTGTGACCTCTCCCTTCCCTGCAGGAATATAGACAAAATGCAATATGCAACATGCCTACTGAGGTAAATATCCACCCATGTTATGTTTACTTTAGTTTCCTCTATTAATTTAAATCATTTTTTATTCTGGTTACAACACAACATGCCACAACATACTATTCCAGGAACATGTGTGTGAGGAGGCCATGAGGGGCAAGCTAGTTGCCTGGATGTCACCTGCCCTCAAAGACTTTAAGCAATTTGAGCGACACAAAGTAATGTGCATATTCTCTAGTTTTGTACTGTACTACAATCATTTAAACTGTGTATCCAATAACAGATTGGCACTGAAACATCATTTAGGTTTACTTAACAGCCAATTCAACACATTCTATGCCCTCTTGCTACTCATGTGTTACATAACACAGCATGCAATACACATAAAGAAGTGCAAATTGCTCCACATCTATCTATTACACAATACCCTATACATATGAAGTACAATAGTGAGGCTTGCTACTCATCTATCTATTATACCATAGCTCACAGTTGTAGAGTACAGTAGTGCAGCTTGCTCGGCAGCATGTTTGGCTGGTTGTTAGTCACAGGGGATTGGGGCTGTGGTGCTGACAGGCACTACAAGGTCATACTGTGACTCAGATGATGAGTATAGGCCCTACAAGCTGAGATGATGCTGTTGGAGGGACCAGTGAATAACCCACCCACTCTCTCTCTCTCTCTCTCTCTCTCTCTCTCACACACACACACACACACACACACACACACACACACACACAAAAGCACACCCCTTGTCCCTTGAGATTAGTTGCAAATGGCCCTACAGACACAATGCAGAATTAAATTGACTTCAAACTTCACAAGTCTTAATTGTAAGAGCATCATCATGTGCACTTGAAGAGTTAGAGGTAAAGATGGAATTGAAGAAGGCAACATGTGCTGAAACCTTGCTTTCTGAACTAATACACAATATTGCATCAAAGTTGTGAGTGTGCAGCTTCCCTCTCCTCCTTCTAATATATATTTAATAGCAACATAATTCATGTAAAATTAACATTTACTTTGCAGATGCTGTCAGTCCTTGTATGAAACAGCGCATGTTCAGTGTTATGAATCACTATGTGAAGTTGTGGGCCAATATTGTTTCAACAGGGGACACTAATACCGCAGTGACAGGTTCAGCTTTTCTAGAAAAGACATATGCATTAGAGCGCATGCACACACACACACACACACACACACAAATGCAGAGGGTAGTCTCGGGTCAGGGAGTTCTAAGTGCATTCTCCTCTGACACACACTGTACCAGAACCCGCTCTTACACTCCACTTAACACAGATACAGTACGTACATGCACACACACATACACACACACACACACACACACACAAATACACACAGGAGTGCCCAGAGTGTCTATACATGATTAAAAGGCTGAAAGTGGGGCAGTCACACAGTGCTAGCTGTGTGAAATTACTGCAGTTCCTTTCAAACCACCTCAAACACACACACACACACACACACACATGCACACCCAACCCTCTGTCCAGTATGTGTGCACACATCTCACTCTCTTCGCTCTCATACTCACACACACACACACACACACACACACACACACACACACACACACACACACACACACAGCCCACATAGCAGCGGTTCAATAATTGAAGTGATTCCCCCGGAGAAGCAGCAGGGGAGAGGAGAGCACAGTAGCCAACCAGTTATTGGAGCTGGCCAGACAAAAGATGAGAAGATGTAAGAAAATATCAGCCCCTCCCTTCCATTCATTCCCCCCCTGGGTGGACGTTTTCCTGGAGCTTTGTACTACACAGGACAGTGGATGTGATTCTTTTTTAACCGCGATTTTTAACACCCCAAATGTTGAACATTTACTCTCTTGCCTTGGGACTCAGGCTCATGAAAGCTCACTAGTACTCTGTGGGTCCACAAGAAGCAACCCCTTTGACCCATTAATAAACTCCGCAATGTAGCACAGGACAGGGGTCATCAACTACATTAGTCCATGTGCCAGAATTTTTCTAAGCAGACACTGTGAGGGCCAGGCTTTCATATCACAAAATTAGAATTTATTTAGACCCAATTAGCCTATTATTGTTTAATATTTCCCTTTCCACCAGTTAACAATCAATAGATAGATAGATAGATAGATAGATAGATAGACAGATAAAGTACTTTACTGATTCCCAGAAAGAGAAATGATGGTATAAATAACTAGACATAAAAATAAATAAATACACAAATTGAAATAAATAGCCTCATAGAAAAAGATAAACCTAGAGTGCTAAAATGCTACAGTGCATGAACTGCTTGTTGCATATCACAGAAATGGATTACACAAAGCTATTCAGCTGAATTCAAATCAAAGGAACAAAAGGATAGGATAGAATGAAAAGTTAGCCAGAGAAGCTTATTGAGATATCATCTGATAATAGCCTTGTTAAGAGATTATTTGGAAATTAATGTGGCAGCACTTGCTACACCATTGTTTTCCAAAGAACATCTGGCATTTGAATGTGAGACAATTTTCCCTAAAGTAATAAAACAGTGGCCTCCATTACTCCTTGTAAACTCTAAAACAGTTTGTTTCAACAGAGCAGAAAGCTGCATGATGAGAGCAGGTCGTTGGCTTTCAGCTGTCAAGGGATCAGCTGGACATTCGGTTCCTGCACTCTGGGCGTTTCACAGAAAACCACTTCTGCAATCTTCCTGGACACCAAAAATAGCAAATTCAGACAACTGTTTGTTTTTGCAACACGCTGAAGAGCAAACACACGTTAACTGAAGTCATTCATCTGCCTTTAGTGAATCAAAAATCTAACTTTTGACCCTGGAGAAACATAAGGGAACAGTTAAAGCCTGGTAGGACTTCATACAGTTCTGAATTTCAGAAAAAGTAAGTTGTTGATCTGCTTCCATAGTTGGTGGCAAACAAATGAAGAGTAATGACAATACGCCATTGATGGATGCTTTAACACAAAGCACATTCGATTCCCAACACACTTTACATTAACTTGTGCTCTGACTGAATGCCTTGTAATATTGTAATAGACTAAGTTTGGGTACTGAGAACAATTATTAATTAAGTACGCGTTTCTGATTGGCTGGAACAAAAACACTGATAAGCTCCTAGACAAACAGGACTGACGACTGATTTTTAAACTGCCTAATTCTTTTTAATTCATTCACACACTTCTCAGGCTTCTCATGGTCCAACATAATGACACTGTCAAGCAGAAATGTAGCGATGACGGAGTGACTGACATCGACTACTTACGTTTGTTGGTTATAAATCACAGCAGGCAGGTTAAAACTTTTGAAACTGTGGCCTGACTTTACAAAAACAGGTGCAAAAATGGATGAAAAATGGGAGAGATGGACGTAATTTAGGGAAAATGATGTGTCCAAGTAGGCACTCTAATGAAACACCTGCAGCTCCGGCGTGGTGTTAATTGGAAGTATGGCAGTGTGACTGACTGCTTCAAAACTACCAGCTTGTCCTCATCAAGTCAAGGTACCTTATGAAAATAGGTGTGTCCAGTATTGTGGGCCACGCAGGGCAAGCAATGCATGTGGGCAGAGCAGAGATGCGGGCTCTATTATGTTATATCTGGGTCTGTCATGGGCTCCCAGTTCACACCAGGGCATATTTTAAGGTCATTTTATTGACATATAACATGCTACAGGGGTTTATGCTGGCCTATCTATCTGACTTAATTACAATCTATTGTGCTCTCAAGGTATGTTTGTTCATCTGTTATTCGTTCCCAGAGTTAAAACAAAGTCAGCTGGCCAACAAGCTTTCTCTACTGCTCTCTCTTCCTCTGGAATGGTCTAGCTGCATAAATTATGAAGGGGCTCTCTTTAAAATCAAATTTTAAATTTATCTGTTTTAACATATGGCAGCCTCTGCATGTAGGTTCTCCTGTCACGGTTAAGTTTCTGGCGGTTTAGATGTCTCTCACAGTTTCTCTCTTCTTCACTTTCCTCTCTACTTTCAGTCTCAAAAGTGTTGTTTTCTGTGTAACTAGCTCCTTCTCCTCTGTCTGTGTAAGTGGTTGGTGTCTGTGTCTCGCTTTATGGACTTGGTTCCCATCTTTAGCTTAGCGGCCTGGCTCTGTCTCCAGGCCCTGCTGTCCCTGGTCCTGCTCCCCCTGCATGACCCTGCTTACTCCTGCGCCTTCCACAGCCATTAGCTTTGCTGCCCTGATGCATTTATGAACTATACTCTTTTTTCGCTTTATTAAGTCCTGGATGTTTGGTGTTATAACTGTCCTGTTTGTAATATTATCACTGGGTCAGCACCCATTGCACACCTGTCTGGCGATGAAGGGGTCTCCTTTCTATATGGTCCTCAAGATTTCTTCCAGTTTTTCCCTGTTACACCGGGGTTTTTGGTGGGGAGTTTTTTCTTGCCCACTGTGAGGATTAAGTCAAAGGGTGTCATGCTGTTTTGTCTGTTGTAAACTTGTGGGTATATAAAGCCCACAAGAGATATTGGGTTTTAAATGAACTTGAACTTGAGTAGAATATTAAGTATTTCAAATTGACTTGCATGCTTTTCTTGGGTTTAATTATCCTTCTTAGCACAATGGGTCCAATTGTATTTCCCCAAACTTGTGATCTCCAAAAGAAACTCAGAGACACTGAAAATGTTCATCACTGATTTGAAAAAATTGACCCTTAAAGGCATAAGAATGAAGCACATTTTGGGTTACAAGGTCAACTCGAAAATTATGAGTCATCGTCAGACATTTTCTTAGAAACATTTTCTTTTTCTTCTGAGAACACGATTATTTGTTTTTCAAACAGACTAATTGATTTCAGGCAACAAATTCTTCCAAAACTGATATGAATCATTTTGGAAAGAACTCCTTCAATTAGCCTAACAGCATTTTGTGTTGTTGTTGGTGATGTTGTTGTTGTTTTTAAGTTATTCCCCTCAGAAAAACTTGCCAGCCTGTATTAAGTTTCTGCAGTTCTCTAAAAGGTCGGACAGTTCAACCAGATTCGGCTCACATTGAGTCATACACAAATGTTAAGAATCAGGCTAAAAATCTTCCATGACTCACTTACCCTGTTTTGGAAGACAGCACAAATGCCTTAGCCTTCCTCAGACATAGCACCAACACTGGGCTAAAATAGGCTAGCACAATAGCTTTCAAACTGAGGGACTCAGGGGGGGTCCTTGGCAAAATGAAGAATAGATTAATTTCACTATAATTAAATGCACTAGAAACTGTTACAATACAGAAAAGAGCAGAAGTTATTACTTAAAAATGATGTGTTAACCTCACCTTTGAGTATAACAGTGTCAGTGTTCAAGTATGACTTCTAAATAGTTGAATACACAAACCAAGATATATTGACACCAGGGTCCACAAGGCAAAATCACTTCATTTGGGCCTCTGCTGCCAAATGAAAGTCAAGTTGAGGGAAAAAGTTGAGGGAAAAAGTTTGAAAACCCCTGGGTTAGCAGATGATCTCCCTGAAACTACAGATCTAGCCCTGAGCCACATATATAGAAATAACAAGAAAATTCAGGATCTTGTAAACAATCTCCATCTTGTGAAATTTTCTTATACAGAGGAGGTGTTAATGAGAAAATTTGGTTTCATTTTTGTCCATTTACCCCAAACTGACTGGCCTGGATAAATCTACACCACACAGTTAAAAAACAATGGATTGACTGGTGAAAAAAATACACTGATCCCTCTCTCTAAATCACAAATCGTTTACTCTGGATCCACCCTAAGGTGATTCGCAGAGAGAACTAGACTCACCATCAAGGCTGAGCTTCATCTAGTCAAACCTTTATTGTGTCTAAAAGGGATTACAAACAGAAAACACACACACACACACACACACACACACACACAAACAAGTACAGGACACGAGCGTACTACTTTTACGAGGCATTATGAAACCAAGCCTCAGTTTTAAAAGATTATAAGTAAACAACAAGCCCACAAATCCCTTCTCCTATGCTGGAATGGACGGGATTGAGCAATGTTACTATTGGTTGACGCTAATCATGTGTTGCACTTGGCAAACACACTTAGCATGGAGAAAACCCTTTGCAAAAAGTTCAAATAGAAACTTGCAAATCCAGCAGCTTCTTAGCAGCCATGTGCAAGGTTTCTGAGTATTAGTTCATAAGGTGTTTGTGGCAGAGGGGACTTGAGGTTCTGGGTTGTGATTTGAGGACTGAAAGAGGACTTTGCTATGTGAATCCTTGAGCTGGTGGATTTGTCCAGTTTGTGACTGATCATTTTCCTGAGAATAGGCACTCCTCTTTCAATATCAGCACCACCAGATAAAGGGAGAAAGCAGGATGCAATGCTGCAGTTGTTCCATCACTTCCACAAGGAGCTTTTATCAATGGCAGACAGGCTTGGGGTCATGTTGATAAAGCCTAGACTTACAATAATGTGTTCCAGGTCAATAGACAGGAAATGAGACATGCTCACACTCACACACACATACACACAGACAGACACACATAAACACACACAACCTCATTGCAGCTGTAGTCCATATATTTACCGCAGCATGTGAAGTTATTAGGAGGTCATCACCCACACACCGCTGTGTGTGTGTGCCTGTGTGTGTGTGTGTGTGTGCCTGTGTGTGTGTGTGTGTGTGTGTGTGTGTGCGTGTGTCTGCGTGTACAATGTGGTCAGCTGTCAACCACTGGGAAAGTAAAACAGGTTTTAGGGTAATAGGTGTGGTTGAGTGGTGTACTTTCCTCATTAGCTATGCATTGGTATACGCACAATTTTCCTTTTGGAAATCGTCTGAGTCTCTTTCTGCCGCATTAGTGACTGCAGTTTTGACAGGTGTATTTTGTTTTGTTTGCAGTCCTGAAACAACAAGACTCAAACTCACACACACTCAAATTCTCCTCTCCCTCCTCATACATCAACCCGCTCACTCTAAGTGCAAATGGTATCCAGGAAGTGCCTCTTAAAAGGGTTACACTACCTCCATACCACCCCAACCCATTTCAGTGTTAGTCCACAGTTAGGTTGCGCATCCTGCCAAAGCACTCAGCTCTCCATCTCGTGTAGCCACGCTAGAGGTGGTGTGGGGGCAAACCACTAGCCCAGCTAATGGCACGTCATGTAGCATTAAACCAAGCTGACTGGGTGCTTGCCTCAAAAACCCAAGCACCGGACTGAGAGAAAAAGGGGGAAAACAGCTTTTGACTGCAAAGACTGGCAGTTGTTTGTTTTGAGGGTAAATTGGCGGTGAGAGATTTGATAGGGAGGCGGCGAGGTTCACTGTCTTTATTTTTATGTTAGTGGTTGCTACACATCTGATAGCAAGACGTAGCAAGAGGCCATTAAGAAATCTGTAGTAGCATGTTTTATACAGTCTTCGAGTGCTGTCGGAAATACCGTAATGACATGTTGAGCACACATGAACAGTGTTAAATATGATTTGGACAGTCTGATTTATATCTGATTTACAGACGTGACATTTGTGTGCAAGCATGGAAGCCATGTGAACAACTGATGGTAAAAGTCAAGTTTATTTGCACTCCCTTGATAACTGGTGTGCCTCATAGGGCTTCATTATAAAAATGTCCCCCCTGTGAAAACAATAAATGGAAACATGTCCAAAAAAAACCCTTTAACCGTAACCCTTGGAAAAAGTCCCAACCTTAGTAGAAAAAAATGGCAGAGACAGGGTGACTCAGAGCGGGATCAGGCATGCAATGGGTGCCAAGAATGGGCAAATGAAGATTAAATGTTAACAATAAAATAGCATGTAAATCCACAGAATAAACAGAGTAACGACTCATGGATGAAGCATGAAACCAGGGCAACATCTGGAGCACCAATAGAGTCTAAACAGGCTGTTTGCCCACATAATATTTCATACACCAGCAGAGTTACCCTGACATCATGTGGGAATGAACTGGGAGGCAATGTAGGGTGAATAACATAGGTGTTATATGCTCCACGCATTAACATAGGCTTAGAAAATTGGAGCAGTTACTCAATTTGATGGGTAAATAGAGTCAACCGTCCTCAACACAGTAATATGTTAATGCAAAGTTTACAGATAATTTCACTGTGATATACACACCTTTTAAACTTCTAAATTATTTTACACATTGATTGATGGATGACTGAAGAATATTGTCTCCTCTACAACATGCGACAGGCACAGTGGCACAGTGCTTTGCTTCATTCCTAAAATAAAATTAGCCACTAGAAAACACTTTTGTGCGAGGGTCCATTTTGTGATCACTTCCAACAAAATGCACCTGAATGCACGACAAGTGTTTTCAACTTCTAAACTCAAAAGTAAGAGCAATTTGAGGGCAGTATGTTTTGCCAGGGTCTGCAAAAGCTTCTTCTCCCAAGCCATCAGACTCCTTAACTCCCAGTAACCCCCCAACCACACACACACACACACACACACACACACTGACTGTGCCAGTCTAGGAACTGCTTTTAACCTGTGTGTATATAATAAAAACTCGTCTGTCAATTCACAGTGTGCATGTTCTCGATTATCCTCATTTATATGTGCAAACCTACTCTTATTGGCACTCCTTATTTTATTAATTGCATGCAATATACTTATGTTTGTTTTACAGTATATTTCTGTGATTAACTCTTTTTTTTTTTTTTACTTTTGTCAGTTTTTGTAGCCTATGTAATTTTGTTCAGTTGCGCAGTTGTCCCAATCTTGTATCTTGATTTTTGTTGTTTTTATTTCTTTTTACATTGTAAAAGTTTTAAATTCCTGCAGAAAGTACATCATTTCTGTGGAAGTGTATTCAGTTGTTGTTGTTTTGGTTTCGGTTGTTTTGGTATTGACTATTCTTTTACTATGCCAGGACACTTAATTTGTCTTTCTATCATGTTGGTAGCACAGAGAGACACCCATTGTTCAGTATGGAACAAAGCACCCATTTGAAGTGGGGGTGGAGGGTGGGAGTTCTTTGGTAAAGTGGGTCGAGGCCCATTCTATGTTCCTGCTACAGTGCGAGCTGAATCAGTTTGAAGAGTTCTTCTCCAAAACCATATAAATTATTTTGGAAAAGATAACTAATTGCAGTATATTAAAGAAAGGAAGATTATCTTTTTTTCAAAACTGAGGTGCATTTATTTATTTATTTATTTATATGTTTTGGTTTTGAGTCCCATTCATACTCACATCATGTGTAGTGAGCGAGAGAGGAGGTCGTCATTTTTATCCACTTTACATGCAGAACATGTCAGCAATCCGGTCTGTAGTCCAAAATATGGGAAATATGAATGGGTATGTGCTGAACCATATCTCCAAGGTCAACATTTTTTCAAGGATTAAAATACATCAGCCAGCGTCACCTTTGTGATTGCTGACCTTTTACTTACATTTAATATAATTGCTGTTAAAATGCTAATCACTGGAGAAGGCAGACTACAATGAGCAACTTTTGTTTTTAACACTCACATTTTTACCAGAGCTTGATCTCCTGTGCTGTATATTTCAATAATTACAGTGTTTTATAGTGCAATGAACCATTATTACAGCTCCTATTGTTGAATTAATGAATGAATGAATGGATGGATGAATGAATTAGTTTATTTCTGTACATTTAAAAGACTGATTTCTCAGTTAGACTATGTAACCGAAAGGGTGTAGGTAGAAGCAAAGCTTATATAAACCAACCCCTTTTACCTTACAAAATTACACTCGTCACAGCAAATACAAAAAGAGCAAAGCACAAGAATTTGAAATGAATCGTATCAGTAAACTTAAATTTCCCATTATAGCAAAAATAAAGAATAGCGCATAGCGCACAACCCGAAAATAACAGTGCAGAATTAGCAAACTTAATTTTCCATACTATAACGAGAAATGATGTTTTTATAGTCTTTTAAGGCTGACAAGTGTACAACGTTTAATATTTTCGGCACAGTTGTTCCAGATGTTCACCCCTTTGACAGATACACAGTGATTTTTTGCATTGGTTCGAGTCTTCGGTTTTTCAAATAATAAGATTCCTCTCAAATTGTATCTGGTGTCCCTCATTTTAAACAGATTTTGGACATGTGGAGGTAGAAGTTTGTTTTTAGCTTTGTACATTGTTTGTATTGTAATGTAATCAACTAAGGCCTGGAATTTCAGAATTTTTAAGCAGATAAATAGTGGGTTGGTTGGCTTATGGAAAGATTTTTTACTGATAATTCTTATGGCTTTCTTTTATAATAAAAATATTGGATTAGTATATGTTTTATATATGTTTCCCCAGACCTCAATACAATATGTCATATATGGAGCTATTAATGAGTAATATAAAGTAATTAATGCATTTTGAGGGAGGAAATCTTGGATGGATTTTGGATGGATGGATTTTGAGATTTTGGATTTAACATGATTTATGTGCGATTTCCAGTTCAGTTTATCATCCATAATGACTCCAAGAAATTTGTTTTCAGATACTATTTCAATTTCAGTATTATTTATTGTTAGGTTTCTGCTTAAATTCACAGGCTTCTTTCCAAATATGATGCATTTTGTTTTAACTTACTGCTTATAAAATTACACTAGATCTCGGATCTTTAACCCATTTTCTGTTTCTTTAATGTTTCCTGCCATATTGTTCACACCTTGATAAACCAAAAATCCCTCAAAAGTGATCATTAAAAACAATTCTACCCACCATGGTGGTGAACTGGAGGTTTGGGAGACATCCATCTATTGTATGATCATCATTCCAAAGCCACATCCTCTCAAAATCATGGCTTACTGTTCATCAGGGAAGTTCGTGAGCCTTTTAAAGACTTGAAAGATAATCAAAAGTTCCCATAAGAGCCACTAGGTTTGTGGAATGTGCTATAAAACTTAATCCTGCAAGTTATTTCGGTCTGATGACGATGCCTAGTAATTCCCCATTAGGTAATTTCATTCTTCAACCACAGGTATTTTCCCTGGGCAAGCCCCTGTGGATGGGTGTGCACACTAACATAAGCACAGCTGCACCAAGTGTGTGTGTGCACACGTCCATGCCAGTATCCGTTACGAATCTGTGCAAATTTTTTTCAATATGTGTTTGACTGTCTGTGGAGGCACATTTTCAGTAGAAATGTTTCAAAATTCAAGCATGCATTTTTGAAAGATAGTATGCATGCATGTTTCTCGTCCATCCGTGCTCAGGGGCTTAACTTTAAGCGTGTGAACGTGAGTGTGCAATCGTGTGCGTGTGGATGTCCTGGTCTATCTATTGCAAATGTACACATCCAGGACGGGCGTGACAGAGAGCCATTTTGCAGCTGAGTTTCCTTTCTCACTGAAGCAGATGATGGTGGGTGGCAGTGTTAGAGAAGAGGACGTGGCCAGGCCACAGTGAAACCTTACATTAACCCCATTTATCTGTGTCACAGCTCGTCACCTGGCCCTGACACACATTCACTCTCTATCAAACACACAGGCAAAGACACAAGCTCATGCCGAGACATGCATGAATGCCCACACACACTAGCATACCTAAGCAAAGGCGCATACACACACAGATGCACACACTCATGCACATAGGGGTCACACACATGAGGAACAAATGCACACTGAAACACAGGAACACATGCATGCACACAATTAGACAGGCCAGAGGAGTATTTATATTCCTCAAAAAGCTACCACTGCTTAGCATTTTTTCACCACATAGGTCACGTAGCTCTGAAAACACATAGGGGAGTAGCATTACAGCAGTCTTGCCATACATAAGGAATTTCCTTATAGCTTTTACTCAGAGTGTCCACAACAACCCAGCTACCCTGTCTGGTCAAAACAATGCAAAAATCAGTAGGCCTATATATTAACTTCACTTGTGACCAAATTTGATAACTGGGAAGGCTTTTAGGTGGTCAATAATGCCTGTTTACGCCACAGTTATGTGACTACTAACATCTAGCAGACAGGTGTGTTCCATCATCCATCCATCATCCTCAGACTTAAATTAAACAGAAAATAAGCTGAACATGCCTGGTTAGAATTGTTATGCTAGAATAGAATAGAATAGAATAGAATAGAATAGAATAGAATAGAATGAGATCTACTCCCTGTGTAGTGACTGGACACAGCTCCTTAGTGTAACATACAGTAGCTCGATGGTGACTTTTCTTTTACCTCAGTTCTATAGCTACATGCACAATGTTCTACGCTCAAAGGATAACCATCCATACGCACTGCCATATTTGTCTCCCACTGTGCTTTTGTTACTACTCTCAAAGCAGGAGTGATGCCTTAGCTTCCTGAAAAAAAAAAAAAAAAAACAGGCTCTGAAATTTATAGCTTCTGTTCTGTTAGCCTCTCTTCACAATCCAGGCATACATTCATCTCTACAGTCCTACCTGCTCCAAGGGGGCGTGGAGGGGTGGGAGTATATGTCAAACAGTAGTAGTGGGCCACTAGAGAAACTACATGTGAAATATAGTCTAAGTGATGCCAGACAGATGGGAGGAGAGAGAGAATGGAAGGGGAATGGGGGATGGAGGAGGGAGAGAGGGAGTGAAGGTGACGGTGAGAAAGAAAGGCATTCTGAAAAGAGGTCCTCATGCTGTAATTGGTGACGGTCTCGGGGGCATATGGGGAGGCAGGGAACATCCTTTTAGCTGGCTCACTTGGTCTTATCTCTGTCAGCAGTGTTTTAGCACACCTCCCTCCCTGCCTGTCATAGCCAAACGTCCCTGTTCCAATGTCAAGAGCTTACCACGTAGCTAAAAGAAGGGCCAGGAATACAGCCAGTCAGTCAGGCAGCCAGCGAGTCCATCAGCCAGCCGGTCATGTATCCAGTAAGCTAGACAGATAACTAGCCTGCAGCCAAGCATCCAGCAAAATGTCCAGCCAGATGAGGCCGAGCCACAGCCGGCCAGTCATCCAGTAAAACTGATAGTCTGCCAGCCAGTCAACCAGCAAGTTCTGGCCAAGCCAAAACCACCAGCCAGCCAGCCAGCCAGACGGACAGAGAGAGCCAGCTATCCAGCCATGCATCCAGCAACTTGCTCTATTCAAACCACACCACAGCCTTGTAGGAAAGGAAATGGTTTCAGACTTACGGATACTCTTAAATACTGCTTGTGGTTTAAGTCCCATGAGCTCAACCTGTCCTCAAGTGCCCCCCTCACCTCCAAACCCCCGCACCCCTTTTCAAATCCATAGGATGGAAACACTATCACAAAAACAGTGACCCAAGGGTACTTTGTTTTAACATTTCCAGCAAATGCACTCTCACACAGTAGTCAGTGGCTGAGAATGCAACAGAGTCAAGGACAGACTTTTGAAGTGCAACCTTTCAATCCCCCCTGCACAAACAAAAAAGTAAAACATATAAAAGAAAACTGCCGTTTCTCCAGAGCCACACTGATATTGCCTATGTCCACTAACCATCTATGAAATAAAAATGATGTTTGCTCTGAGATGTTTTGATGCAACGGTGAACTCAACCCAGCCCAGCCATGTTGCCATGTGCTGCATCTTGACATCAGCATCATAGAGTAAATAATAGCAGGAGAAAGCAAGCTCATGCCAAGAACAACAGTGGTGAAGGGTGGGTTTCGGTATTCCATGGATTGTTTCTATCACTGGCCATTTTCCTGTTATTGAATTCCTCTCTCTCGATGCATATCCTCCTGGCTCAGACTTAAGTCATTGTTGATACCCTCGCAGCCTTCAGTTGTCAAACACTGGTTCTGGGCTTGCGGCTACAAAGCCTCTCAAAGTATGTGCACTGACCTGAAACCACTGATCACTTCAGATTCCACATGAACTGACCCCAGAGCAGAGGTTCTACTCTGAGATGCTTGATAGAACCAGTCCTGATCTGCAGTCTCTGCAAACCAGCTGACAGCTGAGGGGACAGACAGATTACAGATGGTGCAGTCATACACCTTATCTATGAGTCTGTGGCAAATTGTCAAACACTTTTGACTTTGAAGGCTGGATGCATGAAGTATTTTGAATATTCATGCTGCTACTGAAAACATGTGATAAACAACAAAGTTAAACAAAGTTTGTATCAGTCACCATCACAATTAATCCATCGATTTCTGTGAGCATTTAGAATAATCTTTGAGCACAGGCAGTACCTGTGGATATGGGCTCATTTTGATATTGGGGTGATGCAGAAATATAAGCCAATATCAGCACATAATATCAGTTGCCCAATATAAACTCATGACCCCAATTCCTACCATTCTTCTTCGTTCTCTCTTCTTCTATGCTCTCTATCTGGCTGTGTCCCAGGTTGTCAGCTTATCCCTGTCCCAGGCCTGAAGCTCTGGGGGAAGAGAGGAGCAGGAGCTGTCTGACTGCCAGTCAGTGTCAACTCCTCCCTGTAATCCTCTACACCCTCCGATAAGGATAAGGCAGAGCTAGGCTACGAGAAGAGAAGAGAAGAGAAGAGAAGAGAAGAGAAGAGAAGAGAAGAGAAGAGAAGAGAAGAGAAGAGAAGAGAAGAGATAAATCCAAGGCAGAAGAAGACATGTAAGTTGAGGACAAGGTTGAAAATTGAAGGAGGGGCACATGAGACAATGAGAAGTTTAGAGGTGGAGACATGAAGAGGAGGAATACAAACACTGGAGGGATGAAGAATCGCCATTTCTGCAACAAAGCCAGATTTCAATCCCCCGCAAAAGTGCAACAGCTTTGTTGTTCAGCGAGCCAAAGCAGAAGGAGCTTAAAGCCATTGTTCTATTATACACTACATAATACCATTAAACATAGGAAAAATAACTCAAAACACACTTTGATGTCCTATACAAAAAAGTGAGTTGTTACCCATTACGCTCTTTCTCATTACATTGGGCCTCACGGGGGCCAGGGCCAATGCAAAGGCCTTCCCCCTCTGCCAGGCTTGATCCAGAATATTATCAAATATGAATCAAGGCAGAGAGATCACTAGAGGAGGATGCTGAATTACTATTTCATGATAACTTATATAAAGTATCAGAGCTGATGTATAGCTCAAGCACAGAAATTATGTTTCTAGAAAGAGTTTTTCATAACCAGTGGAGAAACTCCCTTCAAGGACCATACTGGTGAGTTTGAATGTTTAGTCCATTTACTACAATTTAACCACATCTTACATTGCAACAAACAGTTCTGCAAATCCTTTGCAGGTACTAAAGATGTCACAACATAAAATCAAAATTTTTTTTTTGAATGAATCATCCACCTTATAATGTTATGCTTCTGCGGCTAACAATATAGTCTCCACTCATGAACCATGGAATTGGCTGTGTAGAGCAAATGTTTCCCAGGGGACTCTTTTGCAATGGCGAGACTGTTTCACTTCACCCAGTTACAAGTCATCAAAACACAACAGTGCCGCCGCTTTTTGGAAAACAAATGTGGAGGACTTTATTACGGTGATGGAATAATAGTGTGACGAATGGAAATGGAATGAATGGAAATCAGTAAAACAATATCAGAGTTCCAAAACACAACTGCTTGCTTCAAGAAAAGATTTGCAGAAATGTGTATCCATATTTTGTAGATACAACACTAAGCATGCAAAATCACTGGTATGGTCCTTTAAAATAAAAATAATAGTGGGATTCAAACCAGCAACTAGACGCCTGGTACAGTAGCTTTTTTTTTTTTTTGCCCACAACAGTATGCTTGTATTGTTCAGACTCCCTCAAGAACTGAATCCAGTTTAGTCTTTTACAGCAGTATCCTGGCCAGGCATATAGACAACTGTATATCATGTCAGCTTCATTGGCAGCCATTACAGATCCACAGCCAACACAGAGTTGAACTAAGTCCCAAAGCCAGCTTCCCTATTTCACATAGCTATTGAGCCATGCAGCTGCTTATCGATCCAACAGTGTAACACAAGTTTGTAGAATGGCTTCAGTCCCAAGGCCCCCCCTCTCTCTCTTTTCTCTATCTCTCTAATTCAGACAGTATGACTACCTTAGCTACTCAGAGTATCAGTATTGAGTAGATGCCACTTCAAAATAAACACAGTAAGAGACACACATACAAACAGAGGACTGCAAAAACTGCAATTGACACAGGGCATGTATGGGCACAGGATTCTGCATGCACACACACACACACACACACACACACACACACACACACACACACGAAGACACACACAGGCTATATACATCTACAAGAACACTAAATGATCAACAGCAATTTTTCTCTGAACGTCTTTGCTGAATGTTGAGATTCAATTATGTGTACCGATCGGTGAAAGGGGCCCATTCATTTTCAGCAAGCACAGTTCAGTTCAGTAATTCACAGAACCATTCTAGTTTAAAAAAAAATGTTTTCTCTACTTTTAGTTGAATTGCAGATTCAGTCAGCACTACGGTATTTCAAGTGGCTACTATGGCAACTCTATTGAACTCCCGGCTTGACGGCCAGAACATTTGTTTGTGTGTCCCATAAAGACATCAATGCTAGGCCATGATGCACGTCCCTCACACACACACACACACACACACACACACACACACACTGGAATCCTCTTTCATACAAAAACAAAGAAACTCTCATTGATCACCTTTAAAAACAGTATTGTGTGTGTGTGTGTGTGTGTGTCTTTCCCTCTGTGAGTGTGTGTGTGTGTGTGTGTGTGTGTGTGTGTGTGTGTGTGTGTGTGTGTGTGTGTGTGTGTGTGTGTCTGCACATGTACCCAATGTGATCATGAATAGAGGCAGATGAAAGGGAAAGTTGAAAAGGTCTGAGCACGCTGCACGGTTCAGCCAGACGGCTCAATCTCTTGATCTGTTCCCCCCTCCCCACTGTCCGTTTCCAAAATCATTTTTCTCACACACTGATACACACACACCCACACACACTTTCTTCCCACTCATCTTCACTCATTGACCTTTTTGTCTTTTCATTCATTTTTTCAAGCCTCTCCTCCCTCTATCCCATTCTTCTGTTGGTTTTCGGCTTCTCCTTCATTCCCGCTCTCACTGCTCCATTTATCTCACCATCATCACATCTTCCTCCTCTTCTCTCCATCATCCTCTCAGATACACTATGTTTTCCTTACACTCCAATTTTCCTCATCTCTCTTACACTTTCTATTTTCTGTTTCAGCCAACCCAGTCTGTCTTCCAGTGGGAAATGACAGCATTTCCTCTCTTCACTCATCTGTGGTGGGCCACCACAGAAAGATTATAGTTACTACTGCTGAAGAATGCATGAAATGAAATATTATAATTACAAAAAATTACAAAGTACGCACCCAGTTCTAAGAATCGACACTTTTGAAGTTTGCTGTGAGTTGTAAATGTATTCTTTTTCCATTGCTGCATGGCAATAAAAGGAACTTCACTTCACATTTCCACTTTTACCATGTGGAAATGTGATGATATGATGAAAAGCAAACCGCTACCCAAAAACCATCGTAGCAACAAATGTTTATAGCGGACACATGAGAGGATGTGTCTCCCTGCAGGTCCCCTCTCAATCTCTCTCTCTCTCCCTCCCTCCCTCCCTCCCTCCCCAGGGCTGTCCCTCACCCGAGCAGTGAGTGCAGTGTGAGCACAGAGTGACTGAGCAATGTAAGAAATCCATCCCTTTGATTCTTAATTGATGGATGTGCTGCCTTTATCCCTCTATGGGGATCTTTTATGGACCTCAACCAAGCAGCTCTTCTTTAATCTGATCCCACTGAGACGGACAGTCAGTGAGAAATGCACCCAGTGAAAGACTAAAACTTGGACACCAGAGCAGCGAGACAGGCAGGGAGGAAGGGAGAGGGGAGAACTATATCAGGTTGATGCGTTGAACAACGTGGCTTGGCACAGGACACCCCAGATCACACGTGTGCAATTACTGCTCCTTTCTTAGATCTTTCTTAGATCATTACAAAAACTGTCTATCGTATGTCTTATGTTTGTCCTTGCATGCATGCTTGTATGTGTGTACACATCTTCATAACAGCCCGTGGTGCTCAGTCTATCAAAAGTTTCCAGTAAATAAGTTTGTAACAAAGTACTGTGATCCACACCCACTTCTGCAGAAATGTGCATGCACACACACACACACACACCTGTTTCTCTCATTGGTCAATCAACTGGCTCCTCCCAACCATCAATCACACTGCTTGTACTTGTATGTAGTGGGCACGGCCCCATGTATGTCACTACTCACTCGCCTTGAAAGCCCAACCCAGTCATTACCTGATATAGAAGGCAAATTCCTAAGACGGAGTGCAGTTTGCATGCAGATGTGTATATCCACGCATGCGTGGGTCCATGTGCACATATGGCTGTGACAAATGAGCCGAGCTCAGTTAAATGGCTTGTGATTAGGACACATTGGCTCCTAATTGCCTCTCATTACCATTTGAAAGTGAGTGGCGGCTGGAATTAAAGGCTATGGTGGTGGTGGTGGTGTGCATGAGTGTGTGTGGGGTGGGGGAGTGCACAGTAGCACACCACAGTTTGGTAGGCAGGGTCAACAGTATTAATATTATACTATATACCACATTCGGAACATGTAATGAAAGAATGAACAAAATCAGGAAACAGTAAAACCGTAAAACATGACACATTCCTCCAGCTAACTGTTTGAGACAGAAAATTGCATTGACATATTATAACAGCCACAAGATATTTCATACTTTTGCTCAGCTTGTGCAAACATATAAATATGATGAAACCAATTGACTGACATGTAAATGTAGGGAATGAAACAACAACAGCAGTTTTGTCTGTACACCTAACATGGTTTGATTTCCAGCCAGCACCTAGGCTAAAATGTGATGCTTTTGTTGCAGATCAGATCCCTTCATCAGCAATCTAAACATGGACAGTCCAGATGAAATCTGACTTCCGCTGTTTAGACAAAAATGAAAATATCTGGTCCGTTCCAGCTCTGGTTTGAGGGGGCAGTGTAGGCTGCATCCAGTCTCAAGCTGACTAGCAGCTTTAGACTATCAGGTTCATGGTGAGAAAGGACAGCATGATCCCCAGCTGGTCAGCACTACTTGACAACTATATGGCAAACAGCCAATGCAAACTTATGCCTAACTACAACACCTTCACCCAGAAAAAGGTCCACAGGAAAACAATGCATGGCACAGGCTTGTGTCTATGACATGCAAAACAATGTTACTGCCACACCAGGACAGAGCTAAGTGTGAAAGAAGGTCGATCTGCCCTATGATCATAACTTAAAATCACTGCAATATCCCTATAAAGACTTGTAGTGTCTATAGTACTCACCAGCGAGTTTATAACATTAACATTAACAGTTGTTATTTAGTTTATCATACTTCTATTTTGTATTCACTGTGGGTTCAATATTATTCCTATCATATTACATATGGGGATTTACTCTGCGGTGACATTTGTACAGTAGCTGTCTCTCTGTATGGGATTACCAGAGTTTGGTGTTTGTGTTTTTTGACATGGAAGTCAGCTCAGAAATACAGGACACAGCTGCATGGATTTAATCAACAAGTAAAGGTAGCCAACTGACTTTGTGCAAACTGCATATAATTACGACCACTGATTCTTCCAGAAAAATATCCTATCAGATAACAGGAGCTCTTAATATATGAATATGCAGCTGGTGGGGAGAACGAGCCCCTTAAGCTTCAGCTGTAACATTCTCACATCCAGTGGGTCAACATTTAGAGCCACAAAAAAGGATACGATATAAAAATTAATGTTGTGAGTCGAAACATAGCACTCTGAACGCGCAGCCTACTCTAAGTGCAACTCCGAGGTGTAAACAGAGTAAAAATAGCATGCTATCACAGGCTTCCCTACAGTCCCGTTATATAATGGTCCAAGCTCGGATGAATGACATCACGGGTAGTCCAGCAATCACAAACCCTATGTCCTTTACAACCCACTGGCAATGAAAACCCATTGTGTAGTAACACATTAAGCACAATAAATACCAAAAATAAACGACAGAGACACATAAAAGAGCTGTCACTACGTTTTCGCCCACAGTGGACAAAATATGTGGACTGTGGTTAGTTGTTCTCTGTCTTTCTTTTCGTGTAGAGAAACACTTCCGCGATGGTGAAACGTAGATTTAAAAAAAAAATGCAATGCCCTGCCTTTGACAGTCCATGTCTATGAAAACATAGTTTGAAAGAAATGTTGTTGGGTTTGGAGCTGTATGGTTTCGAAGTGAACGGCGCTGTTATGAACTAGAAAATAGTCTGCGAAGAGCAAATGTTTGAGCCGAGGTCGGAGTGGCGCAGTTACTGGAAGTACCGCGCCTGCCCGACAGAAGCTCGCCCAGCGGACACGCTCCTCGCTCGGTCTGAATCCGGCCAAACCTCCGCTCTCTTCCGTCCCACTTAAACACTACTTTACATTTATGGAGCGAAATGACAAGTATATACACCCAAACCCCGGACGCCCCGCTACGCTTTGACCACTTAAAAAATAGGTCAGAGGGCGAAGTAAACATTTTCAAAGGCTTTGGAGTTAACCAGAGCGTCTGCGCCACCCAGCCTATAGTTCTCCCAGCCATTTTCTGAACACAGCTCCAAAGAGGAAAAGTGGGATGTTAAAAGCAATGTCAGGTTGGTGAAATAAGCGCTGAAGGAACAGTTTAGTGTGACTTACTGTAGGGTGTAATGGGCTGCTGAGTGTGTGTCTCTCCTTGTTGCCAGGGCTCCCCTGCTCTGCTCCGGCGCTGACGGTGGAAGCGTCTCCCCTCCTAATGTTGTCTGCAGCGCACAGCTAATAGCTCTGCCCCCACCTTCAGAGAGAGAGAGAGAGCGTGCGTGCGTGCGTGTGTGTATGTATGTATGTGTGTGTGTGTGCGTGCGTAAGTGCGCGCGCGTGCGGTACAAATATGGAACAGTTTGCAAGCTACTCAGCATGCAAAAATGCGTGTGTGTGTGTGTGTGTGTGTGTGTGTGTGTGTGTGTGTGTGTGTGTGTGTGTACGCGTGCGGTTCAAATATGGAGCAGTTTGTAGGCTACTCATGCAAAAAAATGAGAGGGCTAGGAGCAAAGTAAACAACTACAGAATTACAAGATCCAGTTCACCGACAGTACTAGAGCGTGAGAATGTACAGCGTGCCCCATTATTAGTTCAAGTGTGTTTGGCTATATTCAGAACAGCACAGGCTTGGTCCAATGCATTCCTTACGGCAAGTTCCAGAAGTCTGTGTGTGTGTGTGTGTGTGTGTGTGTGTGTGTGTGTGTGTGTGTGTGTGTGTGTGTGTGTGTATGGGTGTGTGTCACAGCGAGAGACAGAGAGAATATCTTTGTTCATTATAATAGGCAGGCCAACCCAGCCAGCTATTCTCAACGCTTTAATCCATGGTTGTTGGTGAATTTGGTTTCAGATTTTTAGATTGCTGAAGAGTTTTATGTGAGACCAGGGAACAGAATTTGGAACTTGTTCACCTTATCCTACCACAAAAAGAAAAAAAAGCATATTTTATTTCAGCACTCACTACCATTTCACAAAAAAAGGAGAAAGAAAACATTCTGCCCAAATTCTTTAACACCCAATAATTTACAGTAGCTCATGGGTTCACATGAATATCTCCTTCCTGTGTTCTGATATTGCACACTGTGGCTGCCATGTTTTCATGAAGCATCTGACTTATTGGAGAGCTGTCAACATGCCAGAAAGTCATGGCGGGCTTTTCAAGGTAGAGAGGTTGGCATGTGAGAGAGGCTACTCAGCTGAAGGGACTGACTGACAGTCAGCTGACAGTGACAAGGTGGCGGATCTCTGTTGCTGATAACGTCTGTTTTCACACAAACATACTCATGGCCTCATACTCATAAGCATACACACACAAACACATACACACACACAACAACATCAGTAAACATGTTTGTGAAACAAGCTTATGTATTCATTTCATGACTCAGTTAACGCTAATTTAGTTTAAGCTTTTAAATTCAATTGGCTGTATGAGGCCAAGTCACATAAGAGGACAATTTTAAAAAGCCACTGATTATGTGTTGGGGGAGTTCACATAGAATGGCTTATTACTCAATCATCCATCCCTCCTTAAAATGTAATGGATTTTGCCAATATGCAGGACCTGATGTAATCCCCAAACTATGGTGTGTTATTCTCTGGAAATCTGGGTTGAATATAAAAAGAAAGAAAGACCGGAGGGTGGTAAGCATTATCAAGTGACCACCTTTTCTCCTAATGTTCCATTGATTTACTCACCATCAGATGTTTGAGCTATGAATTATAAACCTAAAACCACGCCCGCTATAAAATGTGACTATAAAGAAAACCATATTTTTGAGCTTTTTTTATTAGGCCCCATTAACCAGTAAATCAACAGTGTGATCAAAGTTCCTCAGACACTTCACCAGATAACATTAAACTCCTGTTGAGTGCTTTACTTTTTACAGTCATCTTGACCCTCTGTGACCTCTCCCAGATTTTCAACACGGCAGCACCCTAACTCTCTGTCACAGGGGAGTGCAACCTGACTCTGAGCATGAGCCGTCGAGTGCACGAGGCTGCAGAGTGACAGAGGATCGGGGACGCATCCCACTCCCATTCACTCACCAGTCACTCAATAAGTGGCCTATTGTCCCGCACTCTATTGTGCCCCTGTCACATGTATGCCAAACAAAGAGACAGAGAGGTAGGCTAGCCACCGTGCCAGCAAGCTAGCATTACATTCATGGCCTGGATGCATAGAAATGAAGTGGCCCAGACTGTTATGGCGTTTTTCCATTACATGGTATCGGCTTTACTGGCCGCGACTCCACTCACTTTTAGTACATTTAGTAAGTTTCTTTTCTGGACTTCGTCTTCCATTGCACATAGTATCCCCTCATGGTGAAGCCCGACTGGTCACATGTGGGGATGTTGACTAGTTTTTCATCCCCAAGCAAGTGTTTTATTTTTTAAGAAATCAGCAAGACCAACTCAAAATGGCTGCTTCACATGAACAATATTAGTGTAACAAAGAGATTTACAGAAGCAAAATATTTTTTTCATGGATAGATTATTAACTGTGTCAGAAATTTTGGGAGACTTTTGCGAGTATTTCCTGGTTGTAAGCTGCTCTCAGTTTCTCTTTGACCAATCAGTGGTCTGCAACCTGCGGGTACTATTTTTGGAAGTTTGACTGATGTGGTTCCACAAATAGTACCCATACTAGATACTATCCCAAACTTTTGCCCAATGCCCAAAAAAAGCAAGTAGAGTCATTGCGAGTAGAGCCAATACCATGCAGTGGAAAAGCACCATTAGTAAATGGCCAGGAATGAGGAGATTCCATTCACAGTGCTAAATTACCCACTGCAGAGTGGGTAGATGATTGTATGTATGCCTGTGTGTGGTCTGTATGGGCTAAACCTACTTCTTGTTCTGTCACTGTGCACTGTGTATGAGCTGTCCTTAAGCCACGTGTGCCAGGATGCGTGACATGGATGCACAGCAGAGTGTGTGTGTTTGCTGCATGCATTATTAACATTATTTGCACATCTTGTGCACATGAGGATACACTTTTGTGTGCGTATGTGTCAGTGTGTGAGCATGGTGCAAGGCCATGGCATGCCTCTCGAATAATAGAGAGCTATTCCCAAAGGAGGAACAAATTCCTGGAGGGTTGGGTTACTCCCTAGAGATATACTCATGTTCTTTGTAGGTGGCACGAATAGTATACACTCGAGACAATGAAGTGTACCAGGTGTGGCCTATGGGAGGAGTCCTGAGAGGTGAATTGCGCCTATTTAAAGCTGCATACCAATACAAAAAACCTCGCTTTAGAATCAAAGTGGAAGAAATTAAGTCTAACAGATGGTACTTTATACTGTAAATGTGGTTCTTGGGAAGGACCACCATAACAAAACTGGCCGCAAATAAATTAATTTTCATTGTTAATCTGTTCATTGATTGATTGATTTTTTAAAATTAATGTCTTAATCATTTCATCCATCAAATGTAAAAAATAATGACCGACATGTGCGTATAGAAAGTTAGCCGAATGTTAGCAAACTGATGTCTTCAAATTGCTTCCTTGAACATGAACGGACATGAACAGAGTAAATAAGCATATAATGATGTTATGAGGCTAGCAAATGGTAGCTTTATCAAATGACAAATAATTAATCAATTAGTCAATAACATAACTGGTTAGCTTTCTCCCAAATTGATTAGGCAGCCAATCATTTCAGTACTGACATGTTCGATAGACTTTATTTGAGTTTTTTTATGCTGATGGTCAGCTTGCTATGGAGTGACCATAATGTATCACTAAGACGTGTACTGAGTTTCAGGTTGTACTCGCAGTGTGAAAGTAGTTTATAGATATTCAGTGTCTGGGTTGGGGTTAATTTTAGGGTTGAGGTTACAGTTAGAAATGGGGTCAGGTTGAGGTTAGACTAAGGTCAGGCTTTAGGTTACATACGCAGCAAACAGGCAAGTGACACTGCTGAACATCTCCTTTTTGTCACATTGTAGTTAGTTATCTAAAAAATAAAATACCTGCTATGCAGTATGTTCCTGACACAAAATGTTTGATATTAGCCCTTATATCAGTTTCTGGCCTTTTCTAGGATAAAACAAGATACAAGTCCACTCAGCTGAAGACATGCTATTGAATGAGAAACATCCTCTTTCCTTGACAAGTACAAGCAAGGAATTTGACACTTAACCTGAGATATGAATAAATAATACACTGAACTTAAAGCATACACTAAGGTAGATAAATAATTAATTGCCAGCCTTTGAAAGAAGCTCTTAGGGGAGTTTCAAAGATTTAAAATGGTCATGGACATGTCGTTTTTATTGGACAGTACAGTGCAAGAAACAATAAGGGAGGGGGCCAGGTTGTCCACTTAAGTCATTGAACACCCAAGCTCTTCAGGCATTTCAGAGATGACATTCTTCTTCGTCTGAATGTGGATTTTATCAGTTGTCTGCTCTGTCAAGGTGTGGAAAATACAAGCTGGAAGAAGAATACTGCACAAACATGTCAGCTCTTCATATTCTCAACAAAATCCAGTAAACACTTTCTTAGTGGAAGTGTATGCTTTGTAAGCAGCTGTCACTTCAGATTTCAAGGCTGCAGTGTCTGCTGAACCTCTCTGTGTACACAGGAGAGGGTTTGTTATATTGCTGCTCACTGCTCCCTCTTTTGCTCACAGGTGGAAGTGTTACAACTTTTGGAGCCAGGTACAATCAAGAAACAGTTGTGTGTCTTCCCAAAATTCTGTGTGTCTAATTACAAAAAATACTATTAATTGCTCAATTTGTAAATTAACCTTTAAAATTTAAAATAAATGTTTTCAAATAACAGCTTCAATAATGTTATACCTTTCAGTGAGACAAATATTTCTGTGGTATGTGCATTCACATTCTGTTTAAATGAGAATGATATATGCCTAAATGCTACATTGAAAACATGCACGTAATTCTTTTAATTGCATACTGAACACAAAACAACCTTTCCTCTATTCTTCCATACTGTATAGCAAAGTTAATGGAGCATTTTTAGCACCCTGTGACCTCTTCATTGAACAAGGGAGGGAAAAAAACATCAATTTCAGGTCCTGCAGAGTAAAAGCCTGTAAAGCATTACATGACAATCACAAGCTTCCTCACCCATGATCATTTTCACACCACCTCTCCAATAACCAAATTACTTAAGCTCAACTCAGGCTTAAAGTTGCCCTTGCTATGATAATCCTACAGTGAACGCCTGCAACTGGCTAACCTTTTCTCACACACCTTCCCTGTTCTGCGACAAGGGAGAACGAAGCAGGGAGGATTAGGATGCAAAAAGAGTTCCCTAATCTGTGTATTAACAGCAGCCAATTGAATCAAGCTGTCCCGGGTAGACGGATTTCGGAGCTAATCTGGAGTGCCTTAATGTGATCTGTAGAAAAAGTCCAGGCCCGGCCTAATTAGAGGAAAGGAGAGGAGAGACAGTCAGAAAGATATCACACAAGGTTTAATGAATCTATTTCCTCTTCTATTAGACAAAGAGATGCTGCCTGGACCAAAGCAAACCAAGCCAAAGAAAACTAATAGCCCTTTGGATTGGACTCTATACAGAACATACAGAACAGAAATAAATGGATAAAATTCATTAAAAATAAATAAATAAATAAATAAATAAATAAAAATGTGGCTTTTATGTTGCCATGAATAATGAAAGTCTGAATAATCCTGTCAAGTTCTGGAAGCCAGTCACATACTCAGGTTTTATTACACCAACCAGTCATCCTGATCTTCTAAGCATGAATCACAGTGTAATCAAGTACAGAACCAATATTGCAGACATCTTCAATAGTCATTTTATTTTGGCTGATTCTATCTTTAATTCCAATAATGCAGGGATACATATTGCATAATGGAAACTTTGAGCCGACTGTTGCCCAGCTCAACACTTTTACTCCTATCTCAGCCTCACAAGTTCACAAAGCTCTGCTGAGCCTAGATTGTCTTCTGGCCCAGATAAGATAGAGCCTTACTTTCTAAAAATTGCTGCAGATATTATTGCAGAGCCTTTTGCTTCTGTTTTTAATATGGAGGTACTACCTATAAGTGCGTACCTCCCCTTCTCCATTGTTTAGACTTGGGCATGGACTTGGAAAAAACAGCTGAGGAGTTAGCACTCAGTTATGGTATAAAACAGTATTCCAGATTAGCGACAGACAGATACTCACACACTAGCCAGCAAAACACATGATCCAATCCAGGCTGCCATCTAGCGACTATAACAAAGGTGTCCCACAAGGATCTATTTTAGCTCCTACCTTGTTTTCTATTTTTATAAATGACTTAAGTCAGGGAATACATCCAGCTAAAATACATTTGTACACTGATGACACAGTCATTTATATGGTGACACCCTCTTTGAATCAAGCCATAGAGCTCTTGCAGGATGCTTTTCAATTACTGCAGCTTTCATTGTTACAATTAAAACAGGTCCTAAATTTTTAACAAAAAAAAAAAAAAAAAAAAATCAGATATATGACTTTCAGTTGCTCTCGCTCAGAAGCAGCTGATCCCACTATCTTGACATTAGAAGACACATAGAAAGAGTCGCTTCTCACAAATACCTGGGCATAAGCTGTGATGAAGTTGTGCATATTGATAATCTATTGAAAAAAAAAAAAGTAGACCTAAATTGGGCTTTTTCTGTTAAAAAAAATGCTTTCCATTTGAATCTGGAAATAAAATTGTGCAACATTCATTTCTATCTGTGCAAGACGGGAATCAGTTGCAAGCTCTCGTACTTATCATTGCATTTTATGTGAATCTTTAAAAGAGTCCTATCTATACCACAAGAGAAAAATACACATGTTGCTATTTATTGCCAAGAAATTGTTTGGCAAACTACCCACTTATATCTACCGCCTTTTATCCCACGCTACCAGCAACTATACCACCAGAGCTACTAATCGGATTCTTTTAAATGTCCCCAGGGTGCACTAAGAGCTTGGTAAAACTGCTTTCTCCTTATATGCACCTTGGGCATGGAATGAGTTGCAGAACACCATTACCTTAGAGGCACCCCTTCTTTGAATACCTTTAAAGGTCTTTTACAAACTGCCCTGAAGGAAACAAGTTACTGTTTTACATAATCCTTGACGTGAGGTGTACTGTGTTATGGATATCACTGATATGGCCTGTGTGCCTCTCCTCTTTTACTATTCCCCTTGTGCAGAAATTATGTACTGTCTGTGTTCCTACACGTGAAATTGTTTTTTAACTTAATCTGCTTGTGTTGCCGCCTTGACCAGGATTCCCTGGAAGAAGAGATCTTGTTAAACTAATGATAAATCAGATAAAATAATAAACAACATAACCATACACAACAAGTTGTTAACAATATGTGTGCTCTCAGTTATAATAATTCTCACTTGCGCTCTCTGGTTCTCCTCCCACTCCAAACACACGCACACACATACACACACAACTGCCTAGACATAAAGCCAACATCTGAATGCTGTTGTGAGAGTTGAAGAAGCATTCTGCCTTCAATAAAACACACCGAAAGACGGATGGAGCAAGACACAGAGAAGGAAAGAGTGCTTGGGAAATTAAAACAACTTTCAGATATGCTGCAAACATGTAGAGTGTGTACATAAGTATATGTGTATGTATGTGTGTGTGTGTGTGTGTGTGTGTGTGAGAGAGAGAGAGAGAGAGAGAGAGAGAGAGAGAGAGAGAGAGAGACTAACTTCCTATGTATGAGAAAATAATTGGCACTTATTTCTGGACCTAGAACTTATTATTAGACTATGTCCTTTGTAGATGAGACTGAACTATTACAGGGACAAAAGAATGTTTTTTTTATATATACTTATTATACAGACTCGGCACTGTTGTTTTATCCCTTGCACTCCCTATTATCTGCTTCTTATGATGTTGGTGGTAAGAGAAACTTCAGCTAATTCCACTGTTGGCCTCGTTGTTCACTGTGAATAAAAAGCATCAGCTACAAGCTTTAAATGTAATGTTTGTGTTCATTCCCACTACCATCAAAATAAAAAATCCATCGCCTCATGTATCATAAATAAGAACGTGTCCTGAGCTATCTTTTCTGCTTAAATAAGAGTTGGGGGGAAAAAAACGGCGGTTATGCCTGAGCCACTCTCCTCCCACTAAGCAAAGTGACTTTAATTATTGACCAGGCATGGGAGACTCACTCAAACACGCTTGTATGCACACACACGCACACACACACAAACACAAACAGTGGTGAGTGATATCAGGACAGACCTCTGCAGTGCGTTGTCGGGTAATGCAGGGTTCACAGAGGAGTCGACTGGATAATAGATTAACTTGAAAGAGGCAACCAACAAACACACAGCACTTGCCTTACACCCCGCCTGTCTGCCTGTGTGTGTGTGTGTGTGTGTGACTGTCTGTCAGTCTTCTCTGTATATGACACTGTGACTGTGTGGGAGGAAGAGCGAGAGAAACTGACAGTCTGAGGACTCAACATGAGTGCAAAAGAGAGGAGGGATAGTGATTATTATCCCAGCCAACCAACCAAAACTCAGTCAGATTGTCTTCTGGCCCAGATAAGATAGAGCCTCACTTTCTAAAAATTGCCGCAGATATTATTGCAGAGCCTATTGCTTCTGTTTTTAATATGGAGGCATGCCTATTAGTGCATGTCTCCCCTTCTCCTGTGTTTAGACTTGGACTTGGACTGAGGAGTTAGCACTCAGTTACGGTGTAAAACAGGTTTGTCAGAGGTTTTGAATCATCGTAACCACGAGAATGATAGAGTCATAGAGTCATGACTGTGCATAAAAAATATTTGGCTGATAGGCCCAGTAGTATGCCAGATTAGCTACAGACAGATACATACACACTAGCCAGCTAAAAACATGATCCACTCCAGAATGCAGTCTGGCAGCTATTACAAAGGTGTCCCACAAGGATCTATTTTAGCCCCTATCTTGTTTTCTATTTTTATGAATGACTTAAGTAAGGGAATGGATCCAGCTAAAGTACATTTGTACACTGATGGCACAGTCATTTATATGGTGACACCCTCTTTGAATCAATCCATAGAGCTCTTGTAGGATGCTTTTCAATCACTGCAGCTATCACTGTTGTAATTTAAGAGTATTAAAGAGAATTAACAGAGTAACGAGAAAAAGAAAAAAAAATGTTGAAAAGCTAAAACTAAAAGGAAAAGCTAATCTGAATTTAAAAAGTAAAAATAAAATGAGATTGAAAGAACTAGAAATAAAAGGGCACCTTGTGAAAGCTAAGGTGAACAGGATTTCACTTGAACACAACAATTTTTACCTGAATTTCTGACCTGTGACAACATGGCATTCACACTGTTTATTCAGGATAAATAAAAACACACAAAAAGAGGGAACTCTGAATTTTCACCCACAGGAAATACCCAAGAAAAGAGATCATTTTTTCCCGAATGACACTGTGAATGTCCTCTTCTTGCAGGTCAGAAAATCACCAAAGTGAAATTCTTAGGTCTGAGTTCAAGTGAATGCAGCATTAGTAGTGGAACGATGTGGGTGTATACATCAATGTAGTAGCGTAAATGCTAAATAAAGCTTGTTAGAAAGCACCGCTTGCAACCATTTTTCTATGAGGGCAATTTAAAGACATATTTGACTGTGCTGTGTGTTTCCCAAAAAGGACATTTATAGTGGTGTTTGAGGCTGAAAAGAGTGCCCTGTTGGACTGAGTTGAGTGGAGATTAATTTTCCTGCTGTGGGGCAATTTGAGGATGGAGCTTGTCCTGGGATGTTTGGGTTATAGGAAGGTCTCTCTATTCCCGGCATAACCATACTCATTTTCTATTGTTCGCTACACAAAACAGACAAGGCAATGTTGCAAAAGGGTGGCAGTGATGGGCGTTTACAGAAGAAATCTGCAGTATAGCAGCTGATTGGATCAACGATCAACCATAATGTCTATCATTAGCTAACTTGTCCAATCAGACAAATGAAACATATGACATTGCCAAAGAGGGTTGAAGCTAAATGAACAACAGCAACTGTGATGGTGAAATATCACATCCCTAGTTTGTCAGTATGCTGGTAAGTGATTCAAGTCATTTTGATGATGAAAATTCACATTGATGTCATGTTGTTTCTGTTTGCCAAGACAGTGCACTGCAACTTTTTGCTGTTGTCATCACCTAAACCACGCCTGGAGTTCTTCAAAGGACATGGTAAAGAATGACCTCTGAGCATCTGGACTGGTGTAGAATGACTATTTGGTGATTTAGTCACCCTGAAAAAATTACAGTTACATATACAGACAAAACATGAGGTAGCAAGGGAGCATGTGTGGTCTGCACCAGCAGGAGAGCCACAGTGGGAAAAAGGCTGTCTTTGATACTCTGCTATGGCTAAGCCTTAATTACTGCTGCCTCAAAAGGATGATTCTATTTCACAAAATGGCTATTTATGGTTTTTTAGGTGCAAATGTCTGCTTCTTAATGTGCAAACTTTAAAAAAAAAAAATAGACAGTGCTAGGTGTAAATATGCCTAGATAAAGTGCAGAAAGTGCTTTAAAATCAAGTGTAATTTATATTTTACTGGTAACATAGTGCCTCTTTGTTACAGGTGCATCATTAGTTGAGTAGCTTCCAGTAATACTTCAGTTGGAGCGTGGCCAGACAGTTTCACAAGCCAAAAGAGAATGAACTCCAGAGATGAGCTGGTTATACCAGGTTAGATCTCTCTAATCACCCTTGATATTATCTCCCCTCTGATTTCTCCACCTACTCCTTAAAGTTGCAGTATGCTCTCTTGTGAAACATTGTGCTTTCAAAGTCAATACAAGTTTCTCAGCCTCAATGCAAACTTTAAAAAAGGCAGCACATTTTCTTTATCGTCTCATCCTTTCATTCTCCCTCCAAGGCTATCTGACTGCTGTGTTCTTCAAATGCAATTGGACGTGAATGTCTGCTGGAGCACATCTAGACACTTGATTTGAACAGCCTTTTAAAAACTTCAATCAGTAAAGCTGCTGTCTCATCAGTGCACTACTTCCCCAGACGCCTGGCCACTAGAAGCCTGACAAAACTGTGCCTTTAAAACTGTAACACCATCAGTTAATATGCTCCAGCTGGCATTGTGTCTGTCGCCTATGTTATGAATGGAGAAAGCTCTCTCTCATAGAGGTGGAGCGTGCCAGCACCATATCGTCAAGTACCTTATGTGTGTTGCACAAACTCTGTATGAACCCCCATGTTTACACTTGTTTATGGATGAGATATGGCCAGGCCAGACTGGTTACGTCTACCTGTGCATGATGGCTGCCTCGCTGAACTGCAGTGGCTCACATGCATGTGTATGTCCATACAGACAGCCGTGCTGCTCTGGCGCTGCTACTGAAAACCCTGCCTTTTCACATTGAGTTTACCTTTGATAATGGCTGATGTCATCTGGAGCAGAGGGTCACAGCAACATGGGAAAAAGATCGGCATGCTCAGCAACCCTGAAAACCCACACAGGTGTAGCCTCCACTTTCCCCATGCAATTGCTAAAATAGTTTGTACAAAAATGTTTTTCATTTCTGTGACATATTCTACAGACATATACTTAAGGGAAAGGTACCATTTATGAAATGTTGCAGGTATAACTATCAGCAGATCATTTCTCCTGTCTATTTTTGCTGAAAAACACGCACCTCATGCAGAGAAAATATCCTCCACTCCAGTCCCGAACTCCAGCTGACGTACTGCTTCAGCGAGGCTCGAGTCACGCCTGAGACGCGCTGCTCACACAGGCTGTGTGGCTGCTCTAATCTGTAAATATTTTCCAAGGTTAAAATAGTACAAATGTGCATTTCCTGGTTAATTTAATGCAAACAGCTTGACATAGTACACTGGCCCTCTCACAGCGACACAGCAAGTAGACAAGAGAAATATCTGTGTGTGTGTGTGTGTGTGTGTGTGTGCAAATGCAAATCCTGGGCCTTCCCCCCAGTGTTTTTGCTCTATCTCAGCATAACATTCCTGGGTCAGCCTCTCATTCCAGTCAAAATAGAATTAAAGAAGAATGGCATTTTTGTGGGTCAAAATCAGCTGATCATTACATTCATACAGACAAGGCATCTGGTGTGAGCACTTCTTTAAATAATCTAAATTGATACTTAAATCAACAGTTAACCATTCATACAAAGAAACGTACCTGTTAGGAGGATTCATGTAACAGTTTGTAATGTAAGGCATGCAGTACTTTCTTCCTGCTCTCTCTCTCTCTCTCTCTCTGTTCTGATAACTTTTAGTCTAACCATCTTTATTTATAGATCACTTCCTCTTTAATTCATCAGTTCCTCTGCCTTTCACTCATCCTGGCTCTTTAAAATGTACCAGCAGAAAATGTATAATCCATCTCGAATCTGGCCGTGAATCATTAGCTGGTTTCAATATTCATGTCAGGCATCTTTAGTGTAAAACTGGAAGTATGAGGCATACTCTGTGCCACACAGGCATCAACCCCCAACCCCAGTCACTCCGAACACGCACGCACACACACACACACACACACACACACACACACACACACACACACACACACACAAACTTACACGTACACATTGGCTCATACCTTCCAAATAGCGTACGTATTATGAGTCATGTATATCAGCTGATTGCTCCCTCCGCAGTGTGTGTGTGTGTGTGTGTGTGTGTGTGTGTACGTTTGTGTTTTTTGTGTGTTCGGCAATGCTTACACGACTCATTTTGGTGGAAAATGAGGTGTTTTCTGAATAAAGATCCTTGGCACTTCTCTCTAAAACTGGGCAACGTAACACTAACACCACCATTAACACCACACATAAACACATGGCGCAAACTGAGGGCATTATGCTCATGATTTTAATCATGGCCATCAAAACACCCAAGTTCACGTCCAGCTCATGGCGTCTACTTTCTCACCCACACCACATAGACACCACTTACTGACACATGCGAGCTTGATGGTTTTTGTCATTCCTAGTCAGTCTCATTTATGTTCCTTGATTTACTCTCTTATATTTGACTATCAAATGACATAAGAAGTTATACAGTATGTAGTCTGTTTTCTTTGTTGTTAAAGGAAGTGTCATAAAATGAATTGTAGAGTAAAGCAAACACAAGAGTCATAAAAGTCAAATCTGCAGAACAAATATTTGAAAGCTCAACAATCACAATATATATCTGGTATTTTAGTAGACCACTGATCTGATGATGTTATTGTTTTTAAAAAGACATAGTGGCACCAGCTACTAACATCTGTTCAGCACTGCCCGCTAAAAGGAAAGGTGCTTGGTGGCCACTTGGTCAAGGTGATGTTCAGCTTCATGGGAAATGAGCTGGAAAACAAGGAAAAGGTGACTGTGGCACTGAATGACTTTCTGTGGATCAAGGTTTCAATTTCAGCATAAACTAGCACTGGCCCTTCTGGTTACAGTTGGACTGGAAGTATTAACCATCAAAACAAGACTAAATTAATTAGAAATGATGAATTCTCAATTCAAATGCAAAGGAAAGAAAAGTACAATTTATCTCTGTGTATGGGAATGTCCTGTTGTCAAGACGTTTTGGAAGAATATTACAACTTGCATCTAAAACACTGTCCTGTGGGATCTTCCCGTATGCCCTAAAGACATGTTTGTTTAGTATGTTTCTGACTAATTGTAGTTTGACAGTGGCAAAAAAGAAAACTGTATATTTGCTTCCTTCAAGCTACACACACAATCCTCCCTCTGTGGAAAAGTCTAACAAAACCAACACTCATCCACTGGTTGAAGGGTCGCTCTAGCTCTCTGTGGACAAACTCACATATGTAGTCAAATGAAAACCTGGAGACTGAAAACAGAACAATCGTAGGATAGACTCTGGAGTGAAAAGAGCATGTACCTCAACAGAGCAAGGACTGCAGTGTAAGTGTGACACATCATGACACATCTCCAATTGTCCAATTTTTGATCCCTGTCTCCCATGTACATATGTATGTTTATAATGTTGCCGTTTATAACAAACACCCAATTATATTTCAGGGGGGAAATAGCATTCTTACAGTATTACTGAAGTCGCTGATTCACTGACGAACTGTTATTTACTGTAATAACACATTATCTTTTCAAGAAAATCTCTAATCCTGATCTGCACACTTTTTTACAATGATTTGTGTCTTTTTGTGCGTGTGTGTGCACGCGTGTGCACGCCTGTGCATGTCTGTGCTTGCTTGCCAGTCTAATAATAGCAGACCTCCCAGTAGCAGACTCTGCATTACCACATGTTGTCAGTCAGCAGACCAGACTTATGACCCATCAGATTGTTATTCTACCATCTGGGACAAGATCACATTTCACACACACACACACACACACACACACACACATACACACACATACACAGACACAGACACACACACATGCACACACAATACACAGTAATGTACATATTGTGATAGCGTGCACTGGGAGGGCAGGGAATGGTATGTTCAGACCTGCTTGTTGCAGTGCAAAGTAATAGACTGTGAAGATTTTTAAAAAATGAACAAAAGCACTGCCCTGTGCTGCAACTAACATTAAGATGTCTGTCGGCTTTGATAGTGACTGATCAGATTCAGCCTGTTTGCAGGACCAACAATAAAGTTATACCTCAGGAGTCACTGTATCCAACTGCAGCTCAGAGCAGTTCCTGCAAATTTAGGCTGACCTTGCAATCCAAAACATTTCCTCTCTCGCAGGCACAATTTATCAGACAAAAAGCAGTATTCTCTTGCTACCAAAACTCAAGCAAGCAATTTTTAATACATGTTTTGTGGTGCTCCATTCCATATAATGGGACACAG
>NC_043990.1:16922198-17032198 GCF_902150065.1 Myripristis murdjan
AAACGGCTCAGGGGAGCCCCGTCTTCGCCGTATCTCCACACAAGCACACATTCATACACGCACATGGAAAAGAACACATAAAATCCTTGTTATCTTCACACTGCTTCTCAGCACCTCACCTCACATCAACAGCTCCTAATTGGCTGAACTACACAACCAGCAGCGCTGCTGTACACATAATCAAACGCCCTGTCTAAAATACATGAGACATCTGTGTTCACAAACAGAGTTATTCTTTATCCAAATGAAATGTTACCTAATGTGGTCTGTGACCTGAAGGACTTCTCACGCACTGGCATTTCTGCTCATGTAGGTTTCAGGCACAAGAAGCCACATGGCTTACCTCCACATAATTCCTCATTGCATTTGGGAAATTAAATACGGTCTAAAGCGCAAGAGGAATGTTTTTCATCAGCACTCTAAATGTGTTTGCATTAATTACTAGCTGCTCTGATGTAATGTTTGAGTATCACCACATGACAGGTAAGGACAGGCAGTGAACAGGCAAACAAGACAAGTTGATGGGCAGGAAAGTATAGCTACTGCAAGCAGCACTGCTCTGCAAGGCCATGTTTTGCATGATTAGGACAGTGCAAATTCAGCTGTTGTATGACAAGATGTAACAAGTCACATAAGCACACATGCATACACAGATTTGGACATGTATAGCCTACACACACACACACACACACACAGGTAGCCTACACAGTCTGAGAAATGTAAATGTCGTATTTGGTAAACTATTTTAGACATGAGAATGACACTGGCAATTATGAGAACACATCTGTGCTACATACCACTCAATAAACAATATGCACCAAAAATGTTCTTATCCAGTAATTAGAGACTATATGTTTACACAGTCAGGAACACCAGACACACTCACTTGTACAGTAGCTGCAGGCATTTGGCCATTGTGTGCAGAGCTGTGCAGCCTTATGTCGCCCCCATGTGGCAAACTAGTCCCATGGCTCATTGATAATAACAAGTACTTAAATTTGCCCGTATTGTCAGAGGTGGGAGGTAACAAAGTACATGTACTCCAATAATATACTTAAACATACTTTTGAGGTACTGGCATTTTCATTTTTGTTAGGCTTAATAGTTTCACAGGGAAACATACCACTGAGTACTGTAGCTCCTTGTAGGAAGGTCATCGTAAAGTATGACATCTAATAGTGAGCACGCCAGTGACATGAACCATGACACAGAATTAAATAGCCGTCCTTTTGCTTTGCATACTAAAGTGATGACAGTGGGAAGTGGTTCATTTTACTGTCTTCTAATATTTAGTCTTCTAATATTTAATGCCACATGCTAAGGTGCGCACCAGTTCCTTTTGTACCAGAGCGTGTAATGTCCTTTATGGTCTTTAGGTAAAAATGAATCCTTCTAATCCTGCATTTCAACCATACAGCAACTCTATCCCCACCCAGAACAAATCCAGCACACTATCATCCACTCCACAGAAAATTGTTTTAACATATCCTGAAAATCCTCTCAGGCTGTAATGTCTTTTTTTTTTTTTTTAACTAAATTGATCCTCTTTGACTTTTTGATACAAAACTCAGAAACTTCCTCACCTCATTTCACTGCGACAGCAGTATCTTTCTCTCCTCTTATGACTAAAAAACTCCTTTCACTCTGATTACCTTGACAAAGTGAACACTGTTCCTGTTCTCTCAAGTTGCTGTTACAAGTCAGTGCAATAACCTCCCACCAACACAGCAAACCATTAGTGTAATAAAAACAGCACTACATACCATAGTAACGCAGAAATTTTCTGCAAACGTAATGAAAGGTACTTACCATTAATGTTATACATTTTTTTTCCTGCTAACATTATAATTATTACAATACATTAATGGGAGTTATTAGATTAACAAGAAGCTTGGACATTTTGGTTTTCAGAAATGTAATAACTGAGCTGATAATGTAATAACAGTCAAAATTCAATACATAACTGGCACCCAATCGCAGATTTGCATGAAAGAGGTGTTTGGCAATAATTGAAAGGGTTTCAATTGTGAATAGGAGTGATTAAGCCTTATACTTTCTCAATAGGCTTTTTATTATGAGCAAATATATAGGGTCTCTTTCACCATATTCTTAACAGGTAAATAACAAAAATTATAGATTTCTTATCACAGATTAAACTAATTTACTCCCAAGCATCACTTTCATTAATGTAATAATTGTTACGTTCACAGGAAAAAAAAAAAAAACATTAAATTGGTGGCAGGTTTCATAACCTTTGCAGAAAATTTCTTACGTTAGCTGGATTTTTACATTATACAGTGCAAATTGTTGTTACATTAATGGTTTATTACACTGGTGTGAAGTTATTACATTGACTGTTGTAACAAACCCCAGACTACACCCATCCATAAACTCCCACACCTCCACTATATCAGCTGGAGCCTCCAAGCTCACACCTGACACAAGCACAGAGCATCGCTGGTAGAAACATGTCTCTTCATCCCTTTGGACTAATCACAGACAACTACATTTTCCATCAGGCGGGGAACCAAAGTCTTCAAATCAGGAAATCTATCCATGATTGAAGCACACGGACACACGCCTGCAGCCAAATGTAGTTATTCGTTAGTGAGTCACATTTTAGACCTGATCAAAGTGGTGAATCATTTGAAAAACATTGCAGCTTAAACACCTTGTATGCATCTGATGAACAGTTAAAGGCAATATACCATATATCTTTAAAAAAAAATGCTTGACTTGTCATGAAATTATGAATTTTTAGAGCTACTGAAACATTTTTGTTTGTCTCGACAGCAACGGTTTCCCTCCTTCTGTTTGCACCTCCACTCAGAATCTGAGTTTGATGATATTCAAACATGATACACAGTAAGAAAAAAAAAAATCCAATCACATTCAAGTAAGTGGTCATTCATTTTATGTTTAATACTGTGGACCCAGAGTATGGCTCTAAATTGAATTGCAAAGTCAACATTCTGTGTAAATAAGTCAGGAATATGCGGCCCTACATGTAATACCAGGAGACGGGAGGATTCAGGGGTTTCGTTGTGCGCAAGTGAATGACGCGAGCCGTCACATTCGGTCATGCATTTGGAGACAAACAGCGGCTCTCTGAAGGTAAAATGTTGCCCTGAGTCACAAGGTTTACAGGTCTGAGGACAGAGAACATGAGCGGGGGGGCATGAGCACAGCGTTCCCTGCGTCCGTATTACACCTTGCAGAAAACTGACAAAGTTACTCAGCACTGAACAGCGCACCACGGTGGATAGATATCAAAAGAAGACGTTTTCATAACCATATCCAGAAGCACAAAGAACAAATACAAGTATGCTTAGCATTTTTTTCCTTTGTCTTCTTCAGTTGGAGTGCTTAAGAATAATAAATATAAAACACAAAAACCAACCCATTAGAAACTGAGTTCATACTATAATTGGTTGAAGAGAAAAGAAATAGCAGACATTAAATAAACAAATAAAAACCTCTGTAAAGAACATGATTTTTTAAAAAAAAAAAAACATTATGCCGAATATTACATTATTAAGATACCACTACATAACTTAATAAAGATTAATATGTTAAATGAGGCAAGTCAGGATCTCACTGTAACTTTGACCAGCATTCTTTTGACCTGAACACACTTTTTGACTCTCAAAAATGACAATACTTCAGAAAGTTTGCTGACACTTGGACAGAATTTGCTTTTTTGTCAAATTATTTTCCCTAAACTGAGGGATGTAAAGATGTGTTCTTCTGGTTCCAGGCACTGCACCAGGCCGTGATCTGTCCCATTTTGAAGTGCAGTTAGAGTCCAACAGGTTTGATCCATTACACCACAAAGGTCCGGTGTAGAAACTGGCCGATGCAATGCTGTCTGCAGTGCTAGTCCAGGGGTAACGGCTTTTAATTTACTTCAGCATATTCAGCACAGTTGAGCACGTCACACATTGTCAATACTCCTGCCGAGTACAAGAGTCTGCGGCCGGAGGAGACGCTATCTGCCCCCCCTGCGCTGGACGACAATGGTTCCTGCCACAATGTCATAAACAGTCCTGTTGTGTTGGAAGAAGAGCAGGGTGATGAAGACAGGGAAGAGGAAGGCGATGGAGAAGTTCTTGTTCAGAGCCCGAACAGTAGAGCTGTGGCAGGCGAGACAAAACAAGAGCTTAGAACGACAATCCCCGAGGGACCAAGGTTTTGGGTTTTAATTAGGACAACAATTTTTGAGATGGCAGAGCATTCTTTGATGATGATTTTGTTTTGTTATTGAAGATGAAACTTTCTACAGACTGTCACTCCATGGCAGCAAAGTGGGGGAAGCATTTCATGTCTACTAAAATGAAAATCTCATTGGCCAAACACGACCACAGACATTACTTACTGAGGTGTTGAGATTTGGGGGTAAAATAGCATGAGATGATGTGAGTATGTTGATGTGATAGTAGGTTTGCTGCGCTGTGTATTTCACAGATTATTTTTCATGTAGTGCCAGCTAATAAATCTGTATCTGTACCTGAGACTGCAGCTGGAGCATCTGTGGTTAATTAACAGCTCAGTTTTGAACATACTTGACTGGCACGGCAACCAGGACAGATGCAACCTGACTAGCCATGCCAAATGTGCCCATTTTTAGAGTTTACCATATCCAGCTATACACATGGAAATCTTAACAGCATATTTTCAAGCAGGATTGCAGTTATTCAAACATACCAGTGGTTACTTTGTGTTTGTTCCATTGTAAATGAGCATGTCACCAGCAACCAGAACTGATTTATTGCCCAACATTTGAAAAATGACTTCATACAGAATGCTGTCACTCACGCAGAGAGGGAGACATTGGACGCCGGGACCACCAGGACGCGGTTGGGTCGAACCAGAGTGGACGTGTCACATGTCACCACCCGCAGGCCGAGCAGGAACTTCCCCGGTGTGGCTCCGCCTGCTCCCCAGATACAGATTATCTAATTGGACAAGAGGGGAAAAAAATCCAGATCAAACATCCAGTCACTGAATGCAACGTCCTATTGGCCAGGGTGCGATGCCTATTTTTTTTTTCTACTTCCTCGCTTTCACAAAACATCCTTACTGCAGGTGTTGCAGTTTGCTTTGTCGTTAACCCAAACTTTTGAGCATTTGCTGCAGTCAGACATGGCTTGGCGGCTTTGTTGTTGTTTTTCTTTCTTTAGCATTCAGAACAAATGCACGACCTCTACCAGATCAAGAACTTTGCGGCATGAGGCGGTGGTGCTCATGGGAAATGCAATCGTCATTCCAGGAAACACTACTGTTTTGTCCACAGGAGGGTGCCAAAGTGAACACAAAATTAAAGTTCCTTGTAGTTGCTTTAACCAGCCTAACCAATGGAGGCAACAAGTACAAGCCAATCAGAGGCAGAGTTTCCGCAGGGCAGGTGAGAAAAAAAATAAGGCACTTAGGAGCTATTTTTACCTTTAAAATGATCAAGCCAATAACAGGCATTATACAACAATTAAAGAGAGGATTATTTAATGATACTACTGTGACATTCAGCACTGTAAAAGTCCTTCTCTATTTTCCATAATGATCAAATTTAGATTACATTTAAAATTTAAAAATCCAAATTTTTGACAAATTACTATGTCAAAATCAGGAGGAGAAGGGAAAGTATAGATGACACTTGTCTGAAAGCAAGGCCACATGCATGTCCCTGTGCTTGTTCCCACCTGAATAAACAACCCACTGATGTGGAAGTCTAACAAGCGACCTGATGCTTGACTTCATCTCAGGCAACTATGATGGCAAGGTTGCATCACTGTCCTCTGTGGGAATCACTGTTGTGTTTCAGCAAAACTGCAGCTCTACTCCTCTCAATAGAAAAGCCAAGCATGTAGCAATGACACAAGTCCCTCTGAATGTCAATGGAAAAAATGAGGAATATTATGTATATTCCAGTCAAGTAATTTGACTAAACACTGCTTTTAAAACCCCAAAGGAGGGTGAGAGTATTTGCCACTGAGACACTCACTAATAGGCATGATTTCTTCCTTTCATATCTTTCAATAATCTCATTATTGTACAGTTAAATGCCAGCAACATCATCAGTTTGAGTACTGAATGTGATTTTGCACATGTTATCGCACACCAATATTCATACGATTTCTTATGCTGGGAAAATTCTTGGGATACTCTTTATTTGCATCCGATTAAGCCCTACCAGGTGTACACATGAGTGACTGCCGGTGTCAGGGTGGCATGAAACATGACCCACCTCATAGAAGCACACCAGCACCCTGTAGACAAGAGCCACAGCCATCATCTTCTGCAGGTCCTCCATCGACGTGTTCTCATCTATCTCCTCCACTATGAAGTGAGTAATGAATTTGGCAATGTCCCTTTAAAAATGACAGAGATGTTGCCTAGATGAAGATTGATCTGAGGAACAACAAACGAACTTTGCATAACAACAGTGACGCAAACTCTTCAGTGTTTGAAATTGCATGACAATGTAAAACCAAAATTTTGCATAACTGCAATGCAACTGCCAAAAGGTAATGACACTCATAAATATCTTGAGAAATGTTACAAATACTGCACTCAGTGTAGAAGACAGTGGTGCCAAAAGAGACTGAACTGGTTATATTCTGTGTGAATTTTAAAACTCCCCCGTATTGCCTTCATTTAGGCTTCAGGCTTGTTATGTGAGCAAATTTGCCAGTATTTGCTTTACTTTAACAGTCTGCAGTGGCTTGACTCACTTCATCCCACTCAGGTGCATGATCCACAGCACAATGGTGGCCTTCACGCAAAACAGGATAAAGAAGTCCACCGTCTCTGCTAGGAACCTCTGGAGGGGATAAGGGATGGTGTACTCCCGTCCTGACAGACAGATGGAAAGACAACTGCCCTCAGTGTATTTTATTTGATTAGGAAAGATGTCATTCTCAAATGGGACGTCTTATCACCACATTATCTAGTGTGCCCAGGCAAATTATCTAGGATCGTATATCACAAAGGCCTGAGTCAAGCTGCTAGAATTAAACAGTGGACTGAAAAAAGGAACAAACTTGAAATGACATGAAGCGAACAAGCTCGCTTTCCATATCAATCAATAGGCCTGTTACCTTCCCAGCAGAGTCGTGACGCAGCCTACACACAATGTAGTCCAAACATCACTGTGGCTTAAGGGCATTTTTGACGCTGTAAGCCAATGGCAGGCTTATAGAAGCACGAGCTGAGGCCTACCTGCTTGAGGTGGGTTCCCATTCTGCTGCTGGGCTGCCCTGGCATCATTTGGCGGAGTCGAGGTGGCAGCTGAGGTCCGCTGCTCCGCCTGGGCACCAGCCGTGTAGGGCGGCGCAGGGAAACTGAAGGGGTACGGGTAGGTGTACCAGTGTCGGGTGTCAAAGGGCTGCTGGCCGGGGGTTGGAGCAGGTGCAGCGGGTGTCTGGGCGCCTGCTCCCGGCTGAGGGAAGCTGCACGGCGGGGGGAAAGGAAAGGCAGCCAGGGCCATCCAGCTCTGCCAGTTCGCATAGCTCCAGTAATGATGCCACATCCACTGCTGCAGCCGGGCGCAGTACTCCGTGGTGGTGCTGGGCTCGGCTTGCTTTTCCTCCATTTCGGCCGTATCACGCTGGCCGTCACTTGTCGCAGCCGCAGCCATGTTCGAGCCACCGCACGAGCTCACCTAATTAGGAAGCTTAATCTATAGAAACGTCTTTCCTCCTCCAGATAATCCCCCGCTTCCTTCGTTCATGTTCGCTCTCTGCTCTGCTATGGAGGCGACACGGACGGGACTACGAGTGTCAATAAACAGGGGTTTCCGGAACCGCACAGCATCACTTTGCACACCCGAGTCGTTGAATACCATTTTGATGCAAGCCAAACGCCATCGGTGTGTATATAAAATTACAATGTGAAGGTCTAATTTACCTGCAATGGGCTTATAAGTGAAAAAACTTCCACTTTACACAAATCTCTAATAATAATCCCCCATCTTTCGTTAATGGTATAGGCCATTTAAAGGCGTATTCTGTATTTTCCTCAGTGTATGCTCAGTAACAGGTGTGCATACTGCACCGGCGCAATACTATATAAATAGGCTACTACAGGTAATTAGGGGCACTTACTGCACCAGTGGTGAAAGTTGCATCAGTAAAAGGGATGTTGCCTAATATCTGCAGACTTTTACTTCTTATTTCAGTCTTATATTTACCGTCTTTTTTCACTGAGATATGCATCTCTTCTCCCAAGATAAGTGTCCTCTGCCCTTGTTATTGATATATGTTACATATATCCTGTTACTTCCATGTAGGCTACACCCTCAAATGCTGTCTCATCATGGCAGTATTGCAGTCATTGAAACCGGTATTGTTACATGGACAACACCTTATTTCACATTTTCCATGCTTGTGAATATCAAGAGTCAAATAGTCTCTTGCACAGAGGTAAAATGGCCGAGTAAGAATGACAAATATTTGGGCAAAGACTGTTGACTTAAGGGGACAATTCAGCTTTTGGTTGGGCCCTGCTGAAAATATTCATACAGTAGCTTTAGGGAATAATAGATACCTGCTACTATTCTTAATGTAATACACCCAAATACGTTAAAATACGAAGAAGAAGAAGAAGAAGAAGAAGAAGAAGAAGAAGAAGAAGAAGAAGAAGAAGAAATAGAATGGTTGACTAGTTTTTAATCAGTATTTAGTGTTGACTATTTCCTCTTAGTTAACTGAGACTTAAAAAAAAATTGGATGAGGTTTTTTCTGCCATTTATTTGTGCTTCTACTGTGTTTTCATACACTACACTACACTACACACACACACACACACACACACACACACACACACACACACACATACAAATACATACTTAGAATGGCAACCAGAACTGAATTAGAGTCCAGTTCAGCTTCTACTCTTTAACAGAAGTACACAATAGCGGTGATTTATGAAGGAGAACTTTATACTCCTGACAGTGATGGTTCCCTTGCTCAAAGAAGAAGAAGCGTGTCAGATTACAAAGTGTGTCAGATTACATCTGACACGCTTTGTGTATCATCTACTTAAATTCCAGGGCAATTTGTTAACAGGGTAGTTATAACTGTTGAATTTTAAAACGGCAAGCACTATGTTGAAGCTAAATCAACATACTGGGTCAGTTTATATCAATGAATTAAACTCATCAGTTCAGCTGAAACTGGTAACTTCTCAGTGGAACTTGACAGGCAGACAAACGACTTCCTTTTTTAAGATTAAGTGTCTTTCTTGTTTATGATAGTGAATGATTTTCATTTTACATCCACATAATAATGAGACAAGTAAGCACGAAAAGGCGAATATGCTGCAGCATATTTTGTCACCAGCGTGTTGAGGTGAATCCCTCCCAGGTGGTCCTAAACTTTCCAGCTTGCACCACAAGAGAGCAGCAGAGGCCTATTAATCCAAATTAATAGTACGGCATCAGAGTCAACTACACTTTAAAGTAGGTGCATTTTGGAGCTCATTTAGGAGACATAAGCAAATATTTTGCTTCTGACTCTATTTATTCCCCGCCATAAATGATAGCTTATTTAGATTTATAGAGGGAGGAAGAGCTTTCATTCGTTATAAACTTTGCTTCTGAACTTGCAGCCGGTTGATGGACCCCCAACAATTCAGTAGTCTGACACAGGGGCCATTGGGGTCAAAACTCTCCATAAAAGCTGCTCCGGATATGGCTTTGATTTCAAAGACCTGCTGGCTGGTCAGCTGATGAAAAGCTATGTTTTGCCCCCCAACACAAACACCCCTCTCTCCCCCTCTCCCCCCCTTGTCTTTACACACACACTATAACCCCCCTCCTCACCAGTATCTCTCTCATTTCTCCCCTCTCTCCTTCTAATTTTCGCTCTCTCTCTCTCTCTCTCTCTCTCTCTCTCTCTCTCTCTCTCTCTCTCTCTCTCTCTCTCTCTCCCTCTCTCTCTCTCTCCCTTTAGTCCCCCTCCTCTCTGATTAAAGGGACGATGAGGGGGGGTGGGGGTGGGTGTATTTGCTGACTTGGCTGGCCCGACTCTGTGGGTTAGGTGTTAGCTCTGCCAGTTCTAAATGACTATGCCGAGCCCAATGAATAGAGCCAGTGAGGCGGACGCCAATCGGACCCCAATGAGCGTTATCCCTGTCGACAGAGGCCATACGATGACTGGGCCCAAAAGTAATCAGGCCCAAATAAAAGCTGCATCCAGCAAACGCTGACCCCCATAGAACCTGCCACCCTGAGGGGATTAATGCTGTGGAGGTGTGTGTGTGTTGGCAAGAGGGGGGGTATGGACAGGGAGCGGGTACTGTATGGGTGTGCATGTGTGTATGTGTGTGTGTGTGTGTGCAGATGGATGGGTTTTTACTGATCACTATCACACAGGTAGCATTCACCATCAACAGAGAGCATTGAACGCTGCACAGAGATCAGTCTCAGGAGAAATGCACTCAAAGTTAAGGGTTTCTTGTCCACGCATTTCCCCAAAATGTTCCCGTTGAGCTGCTGCTGACTGAATGAGAGAATCCCAAAACACCATTTCCTCCCCCACCATTTCAGCGACAATTGTGCATACTATAGCTGCATTGCTTTTAAAATGGCCTCTGTGTGGTAGCCTATGGGTCGTTTTCATTTCAATATAAAGATGTAACTGATGCAATTTAAGTTGTTTGGTATTGTTTCATGGCTTTATTATCACACATTTTTGCAGTGACTTTGCTTTCATATTTGGAGCTTTCAGAGTGGAGCCCTGCGATGGACTGACGACCTGTCCATGGGGTTTCCCTGCCTTCTGCCATGCATGCTGGGACAGGCTCCAGCCCCCTGCTATTCTGATAAGTGATTATGGAAAATGGATGGATGGATGGATGATGGATCTCTGGGATCTTGTCCTCAAGGTTGGGACAGCCTCTGCTCTGGCTTACTGCCAAACCATTTAGTCACATCACTCTTTCACTTCTATTCAATCTACACCAGCTGATTCATCACCTGCAAAGCAAGTGTGTGTTCACCATGCATGCGGTCATGATGTATGTACAAATTCACAATATACTTGCATTAGGAAACAATAAAGGACATAGTTGGAAAACAGGATATGCTAAATAAAAGCCACACTGAGCATTTTTGCTGCTTAGACATCTAATCATCTACGGTACCGCTTAGATTGCATAAATAGCATTTCCTAAGGTATTTGACAAAAATGAAGCATTATCTGGTACATATGGACTTCTATGGTGCTTACTTTTTATTTACATAGCCAAAAAAGATCCTGGGCTATATCAGATGCTGAAATGACATCTCTTGCTCAGTGGGATACATTAGGTCATAACAGAGGGGTATCTAGTGGGCACACTGCCATATGGCGTCAACCTTAATCTAATCTATCCTTACTCTTTTTGAGTCAACAGAGGTTAATATTACAGTGAGGGTTATGAAATGCACATCTTTCAGGACGCTGTGGATCAGACAGATGGGTGTGTGGTGCATTCACTGACCTAAAGTTCACCGATTTAAAGTTCTTGTAAATAGGGTTACTGTGCCTGTGCAGGATGTGTAACATGCCACTAGACATGCACTATACGAACAAGGTCGCCAAACAACGGTAATGACTCAGAGAGGTGCTGTGTGAACTTGTCTGACTTTGTGTTTAGTCTCAATGTGTATCTTTTAACTGAATTCCAGTCCTAATGTGCACTCTTCTGACGATTCTGGGTACTTGAATGACCAAAGGCTCCTTTTTTTTTTTTTTTTTTTTTTTTTTTTTTTTTTTACATGGTCAGCAGATGTTTGTGATAGGTATGCAGGCTGTCTCTTTCTGCACAATGTTTTTTCATGCAAAAGGAGATCTATTGGGGGGCTGGAGGCAAATGACATAACAACTATGATCAATACTTCAGAGCTGAGTATTGTATAAATACTTTGATGGTGAAACCTTTCACCATTTAAAGATTTTACATCACAGGTTGGAGTCTAAAGTACATTCTCAGGTTTCTGGATTAGGAAGCCTGTTCTTGATGTACAATAAAGCTGATTACATTTTCTTGCAACACAGAGAAATGACACATAAATCTTAAATTGCACGGTATCCCCTTTGTAGTGTGTTAATTGTCAAAAGCAACAGATTACGGTGATTTATGTGGATAACTCCTACAATCACATGGCCTCAGTCTATCTTGGTGGAATTCAGCCACAGTTTACATATAGGTGCTACAGATAACTGTGTGTCTCTGGTGTCAGCACGCAATTATCTGAAACCCTTTAAAAAAAAACACTTTAAGGGAGGGCGCTTCAAATGAATCACCCAGATAAGTAAGTCAGAAAGTCTGGTGAGAAACATTCCACGTCGGGTTATTCAAGATTTTGATCCGCACAGACACTGGCCTCTGTCTTTGCTGATGCAGTTTTTATGCTGACCTGTTGCCTTGTAAAGCCGCACACTTCTTGAATCTCTTAGTGCAGACAAAGGTTAGTGTGCATTGACTCAGGCCAGTCAGAATGTGTCCAGTGGGTTGCATTTTAAAGAAATGAACAAAGCATTCGTCAATCCTCTGGAGAATGTGGCGAAAGGGGGCCCTGACCTCTTGTTTTGCAGGGGGGAGGTCATGTGATTTATGTAATACTGTATTACAAGTGAAACCATGGATGTCACGGTTTCTTAACAAACCTCAGGCTCAGACACTGTACCACAGAGCAAGAGGAATTCCAGTAGAATGTGACTTGGGCATTTTATGTCTCAAGTATTATTGCACAGTGTCAAATAGAATTTCCATCAATTGATTTTGTACAGAGCTGAAAGAATCTATGAAATATAATTTACACGATCATTCCTTTACTTTTGCTAATGACTGTTTCAACAAATCAGTTTCATTCTGTCAGATTTATCGCCTCATGCTCACAGATTGCAGTGTGGAAAAGACTGAGCTGAGTAAAGCAATGCGAATTGAAAACTGTTTCACTTGCTGAGGCAGCAGAGGGAAGTCCTCACTACCTTTTGCTCATGGAAAAGAAAAATCCCTCAGAGGTTTTGTTACTTTGCCTTATACATTTCACAGTGAGAACCAATTAAGTGAATTATGTCTGCTTCCTTGGAGCCCTGACAGGAACACCCAAGGGGAGAGCGAGTTACGAAAGCAGAACAGGCCTGTCACTGCACTCCCACCCGCTAGTGCCTCTTTTTCAAACCCATTCCCCTCATCTTCTTCCTTTTCTTCATCTCCTTATCCCTCACCTCCTTCTTTTTATTTTCTGCAGCTTTAACTCTCCATCAGCCACCCACCCTCTCCCCATGCTGGCACACTGTGGTGAGGAGGTAAGAGGTCTGGCCATGTGAGGCTGCCCACCACCCTCTTCCTTCATCCTGTTGTTTTTCTTTTAACTTTTTTACTCACTTTACTACCTTTCCCCTCTTTTTTTCACCTCATACTAATCCTCTCTCTCCCCCTTTCTTTCTCATTTCATTTCTGCCTCCCTCTCATTTTCCCACACCATCCAACTTTACCTCGTCTCCCTGCACAAGGCATGGAGAAAAAATAGGATTTACTTCACTAAATTTCAAAGCAGCTGTCATTTGACACCTGTAGTTGCCATTTACTTTGAAAGAAAAGTGAACATTATATAGAACATGCACTTTTAATCTTCATGCTTAAAGTGCTTAATACCAAATACTTAAACATTGCAATACTGAATGGAGAACTGCTATATTTTACCAGCGTCTTGTCTATATCTTGTCTGTATCTTATGTATGTTTATACATAAGCAGTGGATATTTGTTCACTTGTTTCACTACATCTGATCTTTCACTCCCTCTGTTTTGACCAAAACCACTATCCCCGTCACCCCCTCTCTCCCCCGTCTTCTCTAATGGGAGAGGTAAGTGTTGGACACTTGGCTCCATGCAGGATCCTCCCTGCCTCTTAGTCTTAGTCACATGTTCCACTCTCCCTTCTGCTTTTTCTGCATCAAAAGTTCCTGACGAGACAAAGAGCCAGTCGACCCACTGAGGGTGCTTGTTTGTTTTGCATGCAGCTGTGCAGTAGAGTTGTTTCCCGGTGAGTTTCACACGGGCGTCGACTCAAACAGCTGTAAACCCACAGACCTTAGATTTATCATCTTGTACAGGCTTAATAGGTTAATACAGTCTTACAAATACATTAGCAAATAGCTGTGGCTGCCTCTTGGCTTTTACAGCGTTAAGAGCACATTGGCCATCCATGCATTGTCACTAAGGCAATGGAAGTTAAGCCTATGAAATGAGAACTTTATCGACTCCGTTTGGAGAAGACTGAGCTTTGTTGTGGTTTAATAAATCTCACTTGAAGAGGTTAAGGGGGTTAGCTGGTGTGCCTTTATGCTGTTGAAAGGCCTTGTTTACAAGGCACTTGGAGAAAGGTCAGCGAGTGACTGATGGCTTCCGTTTTCCTCCCGCCTATCACAGCCACTGGTTATCTCTCCAGTGCATTGTGGGGAAGTGCGTGTTCTGTACAGTGCATTTCAGTATCCATTGAGCCAGTTTTCCCCATGGTCTATTGTTTTTAGAAAAGATGCAGCTTCCTAAGACAAGGGCTATTTACAGAATTGTCTGCCATAACTGTCTGCTCGCAATCAGTGCCAAAGTGTAAAATCAATTATTGTATCATACATTGACGTGCCAAGCAAGTAATACACAGATTAGAGCTTGTATGAGCCAATTATAGTTTCATTTTGTAGACTCACTTTGCATTGGACAGGATCATGTTTATTTTGTTTCTTCCATTGCCGAGTCTACATAGCACACTTGGCTCTGAATATGATATTCCTAAAGAGGTGACACACATCCTCTGCTCTCTAACAGAGGTTGGTTTAACCCCTTGTCTGTGGAGAGTCTCAGTCGTCCAAGTCATGATATGCAAGTAAAGTTCAGTTCAGAACTGAAGAAGCTTCTTGGTGGAGAAGCGAAACGTCTTCAAAAACCTACTATCAAGTCCGGTTGACCTTGATTTAACTTTATTTGCGTTTAACCCCTTGTTGACGTTGTCTTTTGTGAGGAATCAAGCCTCTGTAAATCCTACTAATTCCTCTCACAATGCTGATCACAGGGGCACATTCACACTGAGCTGCAGCAGCTATTAACAGCAATCAAAATATTGTATGCTGTGTGTTTCATTGGAGGTAAAAGTGAAGTACGGAGCGACTATTGAGCATCAAAGTCCACACATTTCTCAACATCGTGTTATCTGTCTCTCTCTGCAGTTGCATAGCCTAAAAAATGTGTGCCATTGAAATCAGGGCAGACAAACAGAATGTTCTGACCTTTAGAATATCAACACTATTGAACTATACCACCTGCATTAGAAGGTCAGTGTGTGTGTGTGTCTATGTGTGTGTCTGTCTGTGTCTGTGTCGACTTACTTATGGTGTACAAACCACGACAAGGTAGTAGTTCTCCATGACTATCCAGTGAGATGCTATGAATTCTTACTTTTTCCATAATCATAAGAGAGTGGGGGAAGGGACTGATCGCTGTATCGTCTGGCACAAAAGAACAAGCCACTCTTCCGGCAGTGAAGCACAATCAGGCTCCAGACAGTGTGAAGTCTGTGACCTGCTCTGAACTTTCCACTGGCAGGTCATTCATATTCATTGTGGAAGGTCTGACTTGAAGTGATTTTTTTTTTTTTTTTTTTCTAATTTTACTTACTTATTTTTAATTTAAGGTTGATTTTGTGTGCTTTACATGAGGACAGGCATGGATTATAAAAGTGTCCCGACTTACTTTGGTGTAAGTTTTAAGGCACGTAAAAACAAAACCCAGACTTGAAACTATGAAAGTAGTTCTGCAGATGCTTGTAAATGCTTCTAGATACTTATAAACAGTAGTGTAGTGGAGAGAATACATGGCTATACCAAGTATACCCACCTCTTTTTCTGGAAATTTAGGGAATACCCATCTATCAACCTAATAACCACTGAACTATATAGGAGAGTAAATCCATGTCTCCTGGGTCATCTACTTTCCTACTTTGTAGGCTTATACTCACATCATCAATTATCACTACAGCACTGCTTATTAACAAAGAGAATATAGTGCCTTTCCCCTCCTTTCAGTGAAGAAGACACCCCACTTTTTTATATTACACACATTGATCAATCTGAAATTGATTACCTGTAATAAAACGCAGGCTTTGATGCAGAAAGGGCAGTACCAAACATCACCATAATCAAAAACAGATGTACTAGCTGGCTGAAAAATGTTTTTTTTTCTGATTCCCAAGGGGTTTTGTTTTGTTTTGTTTTTCAAGGAAAGTGTTCCACATTGGTCTTAAAGGATAAACTATTGAGCCAAATACTTCTATTTCTAAGCTTCAATCATTTCAGTTAGTGCACCAAGACAAGTAAAAAATGAATAAATATATAAGCATTTTGAGTCTTAATGGCACAAGACCTCGGTTTATCAGGGTTAAGAACAAGTTTGGGACTGTTAGTGATGTCAGAAATATATCACAGGCACATTAGTTTGCTTAAATTAGGAGCGAATGGCATTCAATATTGTGTCATCAGTGCAACAGCGAATATTATAGTGCAGTGATGGAAAGGCTATATTAGGGTGAATAAAAGTGGACCACGAATAGATCCTTGTGGGATACCTTTACTAATGCCAGTAGGGCTTGATTTGATATCATCACAAACAATACTAAGACTTCTCCTTGAAAAATAAATGAGAAATGAAATTAAATGTAATAAATAATATGAATAATAAATAAGAATAATAAAGAATGCATGATATGAACAAACACATAGCAACTGTGGTGAGACCGCCTGCTTTCACACACACACACACACACACACACACACACACACACACACACACACTCCAATTTCTTTGACGCAGAGATCACCCCATTCCCAGCCCCCCTCACCACTATCACCACCACCAGATTACAGATCACATGTCCTGTCACACAGTAGCCACAGGAGGAGACGTGGATAAGCCCAACACACTGAAGTTTTGAGGTGGAGAAAAGCAGAAACTACCTACACTTTCTGCTGACTTACTTTTTATCAACCAAACAGGCACTTCTATGTCTGTTTTTCAGCAGAGTTGCATAAGCACAGGCACACAGACCCCAAAAAATCGGCAGATAAATAAACACACACACACACACACACACACACACACACACACACACGCACACACACACTAAAATAGGGGAACTCCATATGTTTGTATATCAGAGTATCAGAGTTTGTCTACTATAGGAGCTGATGACTGTGACGTTCCCTGGGGAGAAGCATTGTGGTAGGATGTATATATAACCTTACTTTAAAGACTTCCTTCATCCTTCCTGTGGCCTACAGAGTCGCTCATGGGGTCACTAAGCTAAGGGTTCTTGACAGGAAGCCAAAACTCCTGCCGGGCTGACTTGAAAAAGGTGACCCTTTATTTTCTGTTCAAAGGCAAAAATGCTTTGTCTCATAAACACAGGCCTTTAGAACTTAGTATATTTGGATTTTGCTCTACAACCCTTGCTCCATTTGTGGTGTTTTGAGAACAACACCAGGTCTGATAAACATGTCTTTTAAGAGTGCTATATTTACGAGGTTCTCATGAATTATTCTCTATTAAGTTCATTTTATTGTTTGAAGATTAGGTGTGCTGAGTCCGCTGGGTCATCAAGATGTAAGAGTCTAATACACACTGATTTTCACAGTGAATGCCACCACTCTTGTTTTTGAAAACTGAATACAACCACTTATTGCCCATCATCTTATGTTCCTATTTGTTTGCCTGTTATAATTCATACAGAAGGTAGTTTCAGCCAAGATGGTCTAAGACTCCAATAATGCTTTGCAAGTTGTGTTTTTTTTTTTTTTTTTTTTGTCCCTGCTCTGTAGGTGCTGCTGACCTCTGACCTCCCCATCTAGGGAAGCTTGAGAACAGAGAATTCAGGAAATATAATCCTGGTCTATCCCACCTTATTGCCAATATACATATATATGAACATATGACAAGTATATGTCATGATATTTTATTTGTAACTTCTTAAATCCTGCCTGTCCCATCAGTGGATTCACTGTTACAAATTCAGTCTGCATAGCCGAGCTTTGTGCAAACATGCACAATTTTATTTTATGGCAATGGTTTCCAGAGATACCAAATATGCTGTGCTGAATTACAGGGAATTGTGTTTAAAATTATGTGCAAGATCTAGATATTTTCTATATGATGTAATAGTGCAGCCATAAAACAATGCTGTTTTATGTTTGAATGTTTCACTCACTAATGGTGTAATGTAGCTTCAGTGAAGTGTTGCAACCAGCAGATATAGCTATGTGACCCTGTTATATAACACAGAAAAAATGCTTTTTCTAACATTGAAGCTACTTAAGAAGAAAATTGAGGGGAAATAAGTGTTCAACCAGTTAAATTACCTAACAAACGTAACAGTAACTACTAGATTTTACTGTAAAAGGTGGGTGCAATTGACCCAGTCCAGCAGCCTACACTGTAATCCTTGATCCAAAACAGTATCTGTGTCTTCCTGGAATCCCAGACACATCTCTCCAAGTGTTTTGGGGAGGTAAAAGAACAGTGTGACTCTGTGTGACTAGACAGGGCTCATCTTGCATAACATCCAGAGGGTTGTTGATGAAATTGGAGTTCACTCCAAAGTATTACTGGATTGTGAGGCTCAATGAAACGAGAGCTTGTTGCGTGGCAACCAGCCTCCCCTACTGTTCTGTGGGGCCTCGACTGACATAGTTCAGCCCAGCTGCTCAGTTGCCCTTGGAGACTGATCTAAGGTCAATATAGGTGCTGTGGCCTCTGAGGAGGGGATTGAGGTACATCTCAGTGCTTGGGCATGCACTTCCCGGCTTAATTCCTCCATCACCTCCTCAGTGAAGTGCATCTAGCTGGAGGATGATCCCAAGGTCATCCCTTCCCTCTGGCCGAAAGTTGAGCCGAAACACACAAAGACAGACTGTGGTATTTGTATTGGAGGTTTAGTAGGGCCAGTCTGCCCTGTCTGTTTTGACTTGACTTTCCCTTAAATCAGTGTGGTTCAGACTCAACACCAGGCCAAAACGTTGAAGTTGACATTGGAGTCAAGACTGTTCCTGACCGACAGAAGGTTTTCAGTTGCATTCTTCAGTTTGTGATTGAGTGAAGTGGTAAAATGGTTCATCTAGAGTCTGCTCATCTCCGCATCACCAGCTGTATCAGAATTGAAGCTCTAATAATCGAGTGTGCCTTTAGCCGTAGTGCAGCATGAAAGGTGTTTACTTTGTGTGTGAGTGTATCTTATGTATGCCAAGCACAGGCAGAGGAAGGGTGTAAACGTGACAATGGAGTGGAGTTTTCCAGATGTTATGTAAAGGATGTGAGTTCATTCTTGTACTATCCAAGACAATCTTTCTTCAAACAAAACAACCCCAGTGTCAACAAGATATCCCTGTGTATCAGTCATGAGAACACACTTAAACACACACGCACGCATGTGCACACACATACATACACAGAAGTACAGGATTCACATTTAGGCTGACATCTACATATATACAGTATATTCAAATGCATACATGCCTTTGTATGCATTTTTGTGTGCATGACAACTATCGGCGTCACAAAAAGTGAAGCAGTACGACAACAGCAGGGGATAACACAGACACTGACACATTTACAGTGAACTCATCACACACACACAAACACATCCTGGCCTGTGCTGTGTTGTTTTTTGCAGTCTTGCTCCATAAAACTAAGTCTCAGTGGGCCTCTGGCTATCTTGTCCCTTCCTGAGCTGTTTCCTATACTAGTCCTCACTCTGAATCCACCTCTGTTCATTTAAGGTCTGCCTCTCTGAGCTGTGGGCAGCACAGGAAGATAGGACGTTTTCCTGTCCTGCAGAAAATGTCCCTTTCCATCCTGCTGCACCTTGGAGCAGAGAGGTAATCGCTGCTCGGTGCACTCTGATCATGCTTGAGACCGGAATGTGCTGTGCGGTCCGTGCCGATACTCAAATATTGATGCATCAAAGTGTGTCTAGAAAGAAGTGACAGAAAAAATGCCTAAAGTCATTATTGATTCTTGAAGAATGTGACTGCATCATTGCTATTTTGTTCAGCTGTCAACATATTCAGTCGTCTTTCCAAGTTTTTTTTTACTGTAAACACTTGAGGAACGGCATGGGCCCTCAATGCAAACTCTTGGATCTCTGACATAAATCGGGGAGGCGTTGTTCTTCCTTGTTCCCCACAGTTTCCCAAACAAAGTGATGGGGCTGCCTGTGGAACACAAGCACTGCACCTGTAAGTCAATCTGTAGCAGATGTGATCTTTCCTTGCTGGTTGTGAGAGAAAATATCATGTAGGCTACCTAGTGTGCTTTCATATTGTGCACACAGACAGACAGACAGCAGAAGAATAATGCATACAGTCTTACCAACCGCAGAAGCTCTCACAGATGAATTTTATCAAGACTGTTTTTTGTTTTTTGGCCTCTTTTAAGAGAAATTCCATCTGTTTCATGGCTAAACAAGGGGGGAAACACTCTAAATCTGATTTGTGCTTGGTTAGAGAGTACGTTTTTCACTTGTTTACGCTGCAATCTGAGTGGTTCAGAAAGCTTAGTGGTAAACTCCTTGAATGAATGAGTAAAAAGGCAGTAAAAGCTCAGCCCATGACACACTAACAAACTCTAGCACGGTGACCTTTGCTCCCTGTCCACTGCGATGTTCTCATCCACTTGGCATCTCCCCCACAGTTCAAGCTTTGTACGTCCTCGCCTGCCGCCAGAACAATTGTCCAAGCTAAAGAGAACAGTCTGTTGGCCAACACTTTCACCTGTTTCAGCTGTTTTGGCCATTAGGTCCAATCAGTGCTATCGCCTCGCTTTCCTGCCATGGGAAAGTGGCCGTCGCCTCTGGAACAATCCCCCCCTGCCACAACACACACACATACACACAAACACACACACACACACACACATATACTTGACCAGTGACCAACGGGAGGGGACGTCTATGCAGGGGACCCACAATGCCTCTGGTTTCTCCATGTACAGCTGCCAGTACATGCGAAATGGGAAATGTTCAACCTCCCAAAAAAGGAAGAGGCAGTACATTTCCTCACTGACCCCTCTGCACGATGCTCTCAGGACATTTTCTAAAAGCATGCACATTCCTCTGGGAGTCCCTGCTAACTCAATAGTATATCATCAGAGAAGCTGAGGGTTTGCCTCTTGACCTCCAAGTGAACTGTCCTGAAGAATAGGCTTGGACCCTCTCGCCTTTGTCTTCTGATGAAAATAAGGAAGTATTACAGCCCAGTACATGCCAAAGTGGCTGCAAGAATGTTGATTGCCTCATTAGCGAATACCAAATGGAGAATGATTGATATACTGTACACCACATGGCAGTAATGGGGGAAAAAAAACCCGTAAATGGTCAGGAAATCAGTCTCCCAGATTAGCTGGTATGTTACCATTATAGCTGCATTCCCCAGAAAGTGTACTTTGGATCCCAAATTTATTTTGACATGCATTCAAGAATGTTTTGATTTGGCCATTATACCATTACAAAAAAAAAAAAAAAAAAAAGACCAGTGAGTGACTGACATAAACTGTAACATCTAACAACAGCAAGTAAACTCACACTGGCACCATTTTGACAGTTTTTTCCATTATTTTTATTCAAATCATCACAACAATTCTTTTAACCGAATGAATCATGTTGGAGTACAGGGGCATAGAAATTTGCTTTGGCAACACAATGAAGATAAGAATAGAAGGATCAATTACACGCCATCACTTTATTTTGGTTTGTGCTCATTGAACTGAGCCTGTCATTCCACCAATGCATCCATCAGGGGGTTAAAGGGGGGGGTCCCATCACACCTCCTTCACGTACGTCCTCACAGCGACCACGTCTCCCATCCTGCATTTCTGTGGACAGAGAGATCATGTGAGGTCAGGCCGTGCAGATGCGGTGCGGGCAAAGACACATTCCAACATATGCTTTGAGTTTGCATGGGTAGGAAAGTTATGTTGCAGCTGACATATATCACGATGATATTCCTAAAATTCCTCAAGCATTCCTCCCTAGTTGATAGCACTCACTTTATCGTACTTTATGGTATATTTGTAAATCTCCTATGACTTTAATATTCCTATAGGGAATTGCAATTGCATTAATGGTTCTGTGCATACTGAAACTACATGGAAAATTTATAGTGATTTAGTACTTATGGTGTTTTTTATGTTGTTGTTTTTTATTTATTAAGTTGTTTTATTATGATTTTCTGTGGCACAATTTTTCAGTCTGTAATAGATGCATGACATTAAGTGATATCTGTCTAGTATCATTATATAATGGAATAACAGCACTTTTTTAATCTCATAAGAGTGTGTGCAAATTTATTCAGATGGGATTGGGAAACACAGATAGCAAAGTTGACAGATCATGAACAAATTAAATAAATATGAGCATTTTTATCTCCTATGGATTTTCAGATCAGTTATCAAAATAATTTTCCATGGAAAGATTAATGAAAAAGCGGGCTTATGAATGATGAGAAACTGCAAAAATTGCAAAACAGTGTATATATTAATTAAATGTTGTGTAAAAGTCGTGGGAACTGATTTGTGCAGTGAAAACATTTCCTTACCGCTATCAATTTTCCATCTGTGACTTCCCTCTCAATATTTGTTTCTTTGCCATCCCAGCTCTGTTTCTGCACAAGTTTGCCGTTTTCCAGGGTCACCACGGTCTGCAGGGTATAGAACAGACACATGCTGTTAATTCCAACACAGAAAAAAAAAACTCCGGCCAAATAACTCACGCTGTGTTTTTCTGCCTGGGACTGACCGTTGTCTTCCTGTCGTCTGCGGTCGTTTCGTCGAAGGGCTCATTGAGCTTGAATTTGATTTCGGTTGTTTTGAAAGTACTTTGAGACTTCATGCAAATATTTCCTTGCTCGTCCAGCGTCACCACCAAGTTGGGCTTGGTCCGATTCCCCACCTGGCGGGTTGCAAATCCCACACCTGCAGGGCGGGAGGGCAAGAAATAATAAATGACAGAGTGATGCCAGATGGTATAAAATATAACGATGAGCTGCTCAAACTACAAGAATTCCATATTTTGACGATTAGTTTCATTTTGTTCATCCAGGGAAATCTTAAGGACTCAGTGCAAGCAATCCAGAAAATGGCACAGTAATTCTACCAATATTATAGCAAAACTACAGCATATATAAATAATTCATGAAAGTATAGCACCATAGGAGATTAAGAAAGCCTTAGGGAATATGATAGGGTCACCGTAAGCTCAATGTTGTAAGAAAATGCATATGAATAGCCTTCTCTGGTGATTTCTTTTTTAATCAGGGATATAAATCACATATTGTCCTACCAATTGCCTTCATGTAGTCATCGAAGTTCTCACTGGAGATCATCTTCCACGTCCCAACAAACCTCTCAACCATGTTTGCAGCTGATGTGATATCCTCAACAGCCAGGGGAGTCGCTCCGGATTCAACTGTCTTCCAGTGTGAACGGCTGCAAAGCGTTTTTAAGGGACCAGTCCGACACCCTGCGCGGCCCGGCGGCCCAATCGCGGCCCGCCACGTCACAGCATCCCTGTTCCGCAATTTCCTGTGGACTAAATTGGACTGGGTGAAAGGGTTTTGTGGAGAGGAGACTCATCTAAACTGTGTGCCAAATTACATTAAAGCCTACTGTGTTGGAGGTCGAGGCTTGCATAATGTTCTCCCAAAGGCTAGAATGGTCTGTTTTATCAGGGAAATGGTTCACTAAACAAGAACACATGGCCCTCGACTAATCATGGTACCGCTTTCCAGCTACAGCCTCTAATGTAGACTACAACAGACATGAGACAAGAGAAAATAAATACAAGTAATATGTAATGAGTAATTATATATAATAAATTATTGCATCTAAATTAATAGTATTTTCCCACAAACAGAGTTCAACCTAAATGTTTTTATTTTGTATTACAATGCCACCAAAATAGCAACATAGTCCAATAAATTACCTTTTTAACTGCAGGAGTGAAGTGTGCAGTCTTCTCTATATTTTTTCAGCAAAAAAGCAAGAGACAGACTAAGGGAAATGCTTAGTTGAGGCTTTCAGTTTGGGTAGAAACAATGCAGAATATGTATTTAAAAAAAAAAAAAATGAGTCAAAGTCAATTCACACCAGGGCATACACATTTCAGCAAAGTAGTTTTATTATAAACATCTAAGCATATACACAGATAGATACATATAAATACATTTAACTTGAGGATTATTTCTTTGCTCCAGCTTTTGCCTGTGGGTCTTTGGCGATGCAGCGTGACTGAAACACGCTCATCATCTCGCTGCTGGTCAGCTTGGCCCCCTTCATCACCAGCCTCTCTCCATCGACTGCAGAAGAGAAGGACAGCAGAAATTATGTTCAACAGTGATGACTTGAGAATTCAATTTTGGTTTGAATCAAATTGAAGTCTTCAATTGTATCATATAAAAAAAAAATTGGACAAGAAAACTGAGAAATGGATCAGGTTTTTTGTGTCAAAAGCCATTCTTTCATTCTTGTCAGATTAAATCTTGACAGTCCAGTCTGCTGAAGAGGCAAGTTAGTGACAGTAACTAATGATTACAGACACTGTGATAACTCATTACAGGCAGTAATGATGATGATGACCATGAGTTGGGACTAATAGAGACAAAAGAGTGAAAAGTCAACTGTAAGCAGAGGTACAGCAGTAAACAATAGGCTACTACCATACAACACACTGCTGACCTATGGCAGACATTTCTGCTTTTGGTGATGACTTAACTCATTGTGTGTGGGTGATATTTATTGTGTAATATCAAACAGCAACCACAGCACCATCATGTCAGCATAAAAGTCAGTGAGCCCACCCTGTAGCTGAGAGTGCCTGCTGGGATTCAGCTTAGCTGTCCTGTGTAGAGACAACCTGCATTTTTTTTTCTGTGCTTGATAAAATAGCCATGAAGTTATCATTGCTGCACCCTGCTCATTTTCAGTGGTTTCCACCAGCTCAGCTAGCAGTGCACCACTGCAGTCATACGGGGCTTATTTCATCACTGACATGATGGTGAAATGCACATTTTCCTCTTCAAAAATGTCTCCCAGAAATTCTTCCTGGGAGTGGAAAAACTATCATTAGAGAATACAAATCAGCACCAGGCAAAATTTAAGACCTGATAAATATAGTTTATAAAAACACCCAAAATATAATTACAGTGTTTTCCAGATGCATAACTGCTCATCTCTTGCTCTCCCTGTCTACATCTGCCTTCATGACCCCCTTACTGTGTCTCTCTCGTTCCTTTGTAAAAACCAAGACAACGACATGGGATTGATTTCTATATAAAATATCTGTGTTTAGTCGAACCCATGTATTGCAACAACAGTGTGTAATGCAACTTCACTGAACTGGTTTACACAACTGATTAAAAAGTTTCCTTGTTAGTGATGCAGAATTGTGACAGTCCCAAGCAGAAAGCTGGGCTCTGGCCATCTTCAGTAGATAGAAAATGCCAACAAATGCATGAAATGTGCAGATCTCCATCCATAATTACACTTTGCCCATGGTTTTCCACCTGCTGGTCTTACTCACGGTATGTAATGTCCACTACAGGTTCAGACTTGTTGTGTTTCACCGTGGTTGTAACCTCACAGTTCATGTTGGTGGCCCTGGCCTTCTCTGAGCCGACCAGCACCAGAAACTCCCTGGAGACAGAAGGAAGGCTGATTTAGATCAAATTATAGGTCACAGACTCCATGGATGAAGAAACATAGGGCTAATAGAGGGTATCACTATAAGAATTTTAACCAATCCTAAAACACCATTATTCATTAGTATGATATTGATACTTGTCCCAGTATCAAGTTCACGCCTGTGAATCAGAAGCAGTGAGGTGTGGCTGCTATCTGTGCATTTCAAATAAACATAAACCCTAACAGCACAGGCTAGGGATAACACATATCTCTAAATCCAATACATTGCAATACAAAAATGTGACAATTTGTATCATGAGAGAGAAAAAATAATCCCAGCATTAGCCTGATTTGATTCCACTTTAGTAATCATAAATTAGATTACTTGCACATTATAATTTCAGAAAAGCCATGCCTCAAAAATCATACTATTTGAACTTTGTTATGGCAATATTTTTAAAATGTTTACATTCTAGCAATCCAGTGCCATTGTTATAGAGGTGTGTGATCTGGAAATAAATCTAATTTTGCACAGTCATACCCTCTCATCACTGAACTTTTAATTATTTATGTGATTACACTGTAGCAAACTGTTAATAAGGTGTGTCAAATCATGAGATAAGCAGATATTCCCATCACTAATACAAGACCTCCATGATTTTCCGGCCGAAGCACATTAGAAGAATTTACTGATGACGCTACAGGATCAAAAGTGGGAGGATAGAGGGGTTTTGAGAGTTTGTTCAATTTCTATGGCTATAAACCCATGCCTCGGCTTTTTCACACCTCCCTGACTCCAAACAGATTTTAGTAGGAGGAAAACTGTGGTGCATTAAGTTGATAAAACCATCCCCCTCCTGTGTTGTGCAGGAATGCTTGCCTAATGACAGTGAGACAAATAAACCTGGAAAACCTGTGCTTAAATGAACAAAACAAGACATGTAATGCCACTTGCTGCAATCCATTAGCAGCCCAGCACTTAACAAGGCGGACGGCTTTAGCAGAAAACATAGCTCGTTTTGTGAATTTAACGACGGCGCAAGTCACCTAAGAATACTTAGTGTTAAACCTTCAGAAATAAACCAAGCATTTGCCTAAAATTTGATTATTCTACATCAAAAACAGAATCAAATAAAAACAAACAGCAGGTAAAATTCAAGCGCCATTCATTAAGGGTCAGGACAACAGGCTGGTGGTTACAGCGTGCTACAAAACGCCGCTCACGGTGGCCTCATTTACTAATTTCAGCGTTAAAAATCACACACACACATACACACACACACATCTCACCGTGTGGACCGGACATTGGGCTCAAACGGACAGAACTCAACCGCTATTCTCTTCACAGCTTTCAATATCACGGCCGACTTACTGGGTGCCGCCATGTTTTCTTAGTGACCTTTAACCCGAACACTGACGGACGCTCCCCGTAGGAGCCGGTAGAGGGCGCCAGCGGATAACATAACCAAGTCACTGTGCACTGTGCTGTTAGGTGACTGGCCTATTGCTGTTTAAATACGTTTAAGAAACAATGCATGAATAAATAAACAGCTTAAGTACACAAAAGCTACTTATGGAGGTAATAATGGAGTTGTAAATTTCATTTTAGACATGTAGGCCTAATCAATGTCTAAATGAGCAGTGGTGATTAAGTTGCAACGAAACCAATGCAATCAATATCTGCAACTATGATTTTAAAAAACATGTTTACAGTGATTAAGATGAAGATAGCGATGACGATGATGATGATGATGATGATGGTAGTGATAGTTTAGGCCACATTTACAGCCACTGTCTAATTCTCCAAAATCACTGCAAAATCAATGTTGGTATTTTCTTGTCCTTTGTTTTTAACCTTTTGCTGCTCACCAATATCCCTGCTTCTTTTTTCAGCGAGCTGTGTTTGAATTTCCACTCCCACAGCTTCATCGAAGCCATCGATTTCAAACAAGCTTTGCTCTTCCACAGTGCTTGATAACGTGATCGGTGACACGTATTCATTTTGCGATAGTTGGCTCAGTGAGGTTTCTGAACGGAGTGTGTCAACCCTTTAGATATTTAAGAGTTTCTGGACTGCTTTGCAGACTGCTTCAAGCCAGCAGGGTCAGCCACCCCTGTTGCTGATAATGACTGACAGTGAGGCTGTAAATGTATTGTATGAAATGTTGTGGGCTGTGTTTAAATGTTTTTCCAGTGTGGTGTAATTTTAAGGTGGAGGAGTGAAGGTCTTGTCAGCACTGAGCGATGGATGATATTCTGTTTTTGGGATGGCAGACTTTACAGTTGGGCCTTGTGGAGGTGTTGTGGGCCCACGATGGGAGGTGCCCATTGTAAAGTCTAAACTGTAATCACATCCTGCTCTCTCCCACACTGACCACAAGGCCTGCTTTCTGTGTAAACACTCCCAAGTAGTAGTTTAATAGCACATGAGATAGTGACATCTGGTGCTTTACACTGGTGATTTTTCAACGCCATGCAATTAGTATTCTGCATAGCATCATGTGCTGTGGTGCTATGACATGACACAGCTCATTGAGGCTAACTCAAGGGGAAACTGCATGTGGCACCCTCCTGTAATCATCTGACAAACAATGTCACGCAACAGAATTGAGTTAGGACAGGATGAGTAGGGGGTCTGTCAGGCACTAAGTCAATAAGGGAGGTGCTCTTCTCCAAATAGACAATCAAACAGACACATCTCATAATCAAATAGACAAGGGAGAGGGGAAATGGTTGCTAGCTACTGCTGTTTCCTACACTCAGCAGATGAAAAAGGTCAAAAGCCCGACGGGGCGCAAGAACAGTGCCAAAATGGAAATGCAGTCAGATTTTGTCTGTGTTGGCACTTTAGTCAAATTTGATTAGCGTGTGAATTGTTTGTGTGAAGTGAGGGTCTGCATGCAGTGGAGATTTTTCTGCAGGAGAGCAGGTGTGTGGCAGTGGGGGTATGACTCAATGGTAGAGCATTTGACTGCACATCGAGAGGTCTGTGGGTCAAATGTGGATGCCCCTTGCTTTACATATTAACAGACAGGGTCTAAGCAGCTGTCCTTCTGAAAAAAGATAGTGAAAACCTACTGTCTCTGGGGTTGTTCCACAGCTGACTTTGACCTCTGGCTTCCCTGCAAAGCGAAAAGTTCTTTACAGGAATAAATCCTCACATTATGGCTGTTTCAAAACAAGATACTGTACTGAAAACAAATGGTAGGGTCTCTTCTAAACATCCATCGCTTGAAGCGTTAAATTAAGTTTGATTTGACAGAAAAGATAACTAATATACATGACTATACATGAGTTTTTTTCCTACACAAACACACACAAAGGCCTAATATCCCATCCAAAAGATAATATTAGCATTCTGTGGGGAATCGCTCTATGATAATTGATAACTTACAGATTCTATGATTTGAAATTTTGTATAATTTGGAGTTTGTATAATTTGATTATTTGTGTTGCATTGTATTATTTTGTCAACAATCACTCTACAGATACAGATTCTTTGTGGTGAACAATGAATATGACATACAATTAAAATTTTTATGTTGATTACAGCTGTATGATGTTGTTTGATGCAAATTCAACCACTATGTATAGCCTGCGGTAAAACACTATACCTGTATATCCTCATCACCAGTGGAACAGCAGTGGTCTGTTGGTGATATAATTAAATAATATACTTGGATAAAACTCTAGAAATGTTGGCCAAACTTCATGTTGTGTTTTTTCTCGCCGGCACTGTAGCAGGGAAAGTACAGCACACTCAGAAAGTGTGAGTAAACACTGCATACAGGAACCAGCTCATCAGCCCGTACATACATTTACAGTTGTAGCACTTTTTTCCCCTCCCCTCGTTCAGTATAGCTGGTTATTTTTAGCCACTCTGTATTCAGGGGGTGTGAAGAACAAATGTGTTTTTCTCACATCAGCACACCCCGGCTTCTACAATTTATCCTAACTTCAACACGCCTCGAGTCTCTTTCCTGAGCTGGCAACAACACAACTAAAGCCTGCGATACTTGTGATACAGAGGAGGCACAGGCCTCTAAATTTAGACGTGGGACCACTGAGAGGCAGAAGCATTTCCTTTACTCACCCCAACCACACCCCACTACACACACACACTTACGTAGGTATAAGACCTGTATGGTATTGTCCTAAATCAAGAAAGTGGAGGAGAGAGCGCTCTGAAACAATGAATGCTCAAGGGGATGGTTGACCCTGCAGAAAAAAGGGGTCAAGGGGAGCGTTTGTGTTTGGCCATTTGTTTTTGAACACCCGGAGGCCTAAAAATAAGAACAGTGTTGCTGAATCACCCATTGAATCTGTCTATAGGAGGAGAGGCAGGAACGGCGGCGAGGGAGCAGCCTTTGTTGGCTCCATTTATTAACCCAGGACTACTCTCTGAGGTCCCATTTAGTTTACTGAAGACTACAGCTATTGTCCTACCACAAGATTTTCTTTCCTCTTGCATCTGTCAGACCCTCCGCCTGAGCAAAATATTATGTTATGAAACGGCGTTTTCACTGCAAAAACAATTCCCCAAGGAGACATTGGTGTTGTGGATGTTGTGCTTGATGTGGACTATCTCAACCTGTGGTGCTATTAGGCTTTGGTATTGTCTTCACTATTGCGTCAGCTGGGCTTTTTTTTTGTTGTTATTGTTTTTTTTATTGTTGTTTTTTTTTCCCCCAAAATGCAAGTTTGTCGTGTGTCATTAGTGCTACCCTATTGTAGCGAAATGTGGCTCGATATGCTACTCAGTAACACTCAGTCTAAGAATTTGTAATATTCCCATGGTCCCTGCCATCCCAGTTAATATGTGTGAATATGGAATATGGAGCCTGCAATACTATCAACATTTTAAATGTGGAGCTGCTCCATAGAGAATGAATTGTGAAAGATCATAAAGGTGACTGTGTGAGCACCCGGGAGAGTTTCTGGAAATAAGCATACATTTTCTGGGACTGATACACTGTGGGAGGTAAAGTTGCCTCTCCATTGGTAGTCCTTTATGCAGTCAGTCTTAAAGTTGGGACTGGGGAGCTCCCAGGGGTCCTTTGGGGTTTCCCAGGGGATCCCAGGAAATTCACAACATGGTTGTTGTGACAGAAAGCATGAAAACAGCTTTGCACTTTGAACTATATTTTTCACGCTCTCCTCTCTGGATTTGAAATATAACTGGTTATGTAACTCTTCAGTGCAAAAACAAAAATGTTCTGTGATGGACTCCCCGGAGCAAACCCTGAGCAGATGAGAGTCCCGGGGCTGATTTGTATCTGTTTGGAGCTGCTGGCACGAAGGGTTTGAGAATCCCTGCTCTCACGCATCAGCAGCATACCTATTTCCTGCTGGTGAAGCTTTTAATTATTTATCATTTTTTCATTACTGCTATCGAATATAATTAACAACACATGAATAAACATTATATTGCCAAATATAGCCAATGGTTTATTAGTCAGATATTTCCTTTGAGGGAAAAAAAAATATTGTGCAATATTTTTATAGGTGTGTTTCATTATATTATATTTGGAGGTAACCTGGTGTACTTGTCTTATTATGAATGTAGATGTATTGTATTGGGATGTATTGTAATGGGGAAAAAAATGTCAACTGCACATTTCTGTTGAGTATTAATTCAATATGGCTTGTGGTATGGCAACATCTAATACACTCCTCACTAAAACTGCCAAACATCTTACATTTATCAACTTCCCAGGGCAAAGTGGAATAGTAACTTATGATTGAGCCAATATTAATAATTGGTTAATTCGATAAATTATTACACACAGCTCAATAAACAATATTGCATGGCTTAGTTGGAATCTGTCATGCTCTCCATTGTTATGACAAAAACTGCATGACAAAGTTTGGCTTCACTTAACTTACGGTATGCCCCTACCTGCCCGTAAGCAGCTGACGCCCAGGTATTTCTGAACGCCAACACTGAGCCAATCCAGCCAGCCATGGGGAACTACATGTCCCATAAAGCTTAGCGCGGCTGCTCTCTGCCACTCCTCCTCCTCCCAGCAGCGTCCTGGCTGCCGGAGTGCGGAGCGGAGCGGAGCAGGCTGAGCAGCTCCGTGTGTCCACAAATGTGCGCAGGGTGAAGAAAGCGGCTCTTTGCTTGCTGTAGCTGTAATCTTGGTTCCATAGAGTCTATATCAGTTTTATCCTATTAGTGCAGCGGCGGAAGCTTCAGCATCAGGATAAACGCGCACTCAACAAATCCAGCGACTTTCAGGTTACCGGGCACTGAATGCTGATTTTTGGATAGTGCTTTGTGGTAAGTGACCTTTTCGTGTCTTCACATCACATAGCTATGTAAAAGTTGTATTTGGCCATGGGTGTTTACTTTTTGCCTGTCAGTGCGGCGCTGGAGTGAGTGTCTGTGCGTATGGATGGGCGCATTGGGAAACTTCATTGACAGAGTGTAGTTTTGAATGCGGCAGCCGCGTACTCACAGTCGCAGTGAAACAAATTTGGGGATGCGGTGACAGTGATGCTGGCACAAGGACTTGTTGCCTTCCAGCAGAACATTTCATCCGCTGTCCATCATTAATGTTGATATTCAAGGCGAAAGCAGTGGATTTCGCAGGTTGTCGGCAACACGATCAGTGAGGCACTTGAAGATTTTTGGCAGAAGTCGACAGTTTTGGTGCAGTTGCATCTGTCTGGCTCTCCTCTCCTGCCTTTCCCCCCGTTATTAGGCTGCTGCAATAGGCCCAATGTAAGAGGGAAACTCAACGGAATGCCAGCATTTTACTGTATGTAAAATAAGCATCACTGCAAAAATACAGTACATGGTGTAACCTTGGTGTTACCTTCAAGTCACAGCGCCCCTGCCATGACCAAAAACCACAATAATAAATGCCACCGTTACTGTGTCTGGATTTGTGTTTTATTTACTTCATTGTGATTTACGGGTTATTTGATTTGTTTTAATCTTCCACCATTAATAATGCTGTAATATTCCAACAGGATATTAGTTATGTTTTGCATTTTTCTCGTGATATTTGTATCCTTACACATTTTACTATATGATTACATTTTTTTTTGTCAGGGTCACTAGGACATGTATGAAAATGTATTTAATCTTAATTATCATGAGATAGGCCTGCGTTTGTTGATGCAAATAACTTTGTCACATGCAAGGTCTCTCTCTCTCTCTGTCTGTGTATCTGTCTCTCTCTCTCTGTCTCCCCCTCCACACCCTTACATATGAATGGTCTCTATAAGCATACACACAGTGCAGATGGTGGTCGGGTGGCTGGCTGTCTGCATATCTCTAAGCCCCCCGGATATTCTCACATATACATACACAGCTCTGTCCTCATTGACACTGACAAGTACAAGCATTTCTCCTCCCTGCAGACTTAAGCCGACGTGCATGCATGGACAAACACACACACACACATACACACACACACAAACATATACGATGATGTGAGCACACACATGCACTAGTGCTTAAACAGACATAAGAGCACACGCACATTCCAAAGCCACTCTCCTCCCTCTTCTCTCGCCATGGCTTTCTTATGTCTTTTGACCGGCTATGATTGTGATTTTCATAAGAATTTGCGCTTTCCTGACCTTGGCAATAAATAAACACTCTTTCTCTCTCTCACTTTCTCGCTCATTTTTCTCCCTTTCCACTCTTCGATTCTGGCCTCCTCCTCCTCTATCCCTATGCACTCCTCTGTCTTTTCACTCCCTACACGCACATTCACACACACACACACACACACACTCACACACACACACACACACACACACACACATGCACCCACTGCCAAATAGCACCAAAAGAACCCCCCCTCCCTCAGTCTGTGTTGATGCATTCAGTTCTTGAATAGGAACTGTTGGCAAACCATCTTCCCTGCGGCTGCCGAGCTTTCATAGAAGTTGCCATTTGCTTCAACAAACATGACAATTTGCACTTTGTTGTAGTCACATTGCTTTTTGTGGGCGAACTTCCTTCTGTGGTCACTGTACTTCCCTGTGCTGCGTGCTAAACATCAATAACATTGCAATTTTGCTGACATGAGGTAGTTCCCTCATGATGTTAGCAGGAACACGGACAATGAAAAATCATTGCTGCAGGGCTAAGCTGTGCAACTTTCATTTTCTGATAACCATATACTGCTCAAATTAAACTGAGAGCAGAATTCATTTCCTCATTTTGCTTGATGTAACATCGCAGGCTGAACGGAAACGTTATAATTGATGGGTCAGGACAGCTACAATAAATTCTAACAGTGACACTGTGACTAATCTGAGCGATGTTCATTCAACAGAAGATGTGCCTGTTTGTATGTGACTCTGAAAAATGATGTTAAAGCGTTCCCGCTGCTTGGAGCTCGGACTTGGTTTGTTTACATGCTGCTATGTCGTGTTTGTAAGATGGTAGATGGTGGGCGTACCACAGCTTATAACACCTACATGGCAAAAGGTTGGAGGTGGATGGCTGTGTGTTGCTAAATCTCTGTGAGTCCATAAGGAGTTAGCTGATTGCTTGGCGGGACAACAGTGTGGCAAATGCCTGTTATAATTTTAACTGCACAACATTTGTAGCGTGCTGCTGCTGGTATTTGGATTGAGACGAGGACAGCTATGTGCAGCTGTTGTAAGATGGGAGGAGAGAGAGAGAGAGAGAGAGGAAGAGAGAGAGAGAGAGAGAGAGAGAGAGAGAGAGTGGAAAAATACAAAGAGTTTAAGAGAGAAGCAAAGCAAAAGGGCTAAGAGCAAGATGAAAGAGAACAGCTCACCAAATTGTACCGACATGTGTCCTGGAGGTGTTTTGGTTTGAGCCGATATGGATAGCCTTTTGTTGCACACATCCCATGACTGACGGGGGCACACGCTTGGACGAGCTGTCCAAATATTTTCCCCTTCAGCTGAGATGGGAGGGTCCAGCCTTGTAACTCAGGTGTCTGTCTCCTCTCATGGGCTCCCTGGAGACGCACTCTTCAAACGCCTCTGAAATATCTGTTACCAATAAGTAATAGCTTTACCTCTCCCTTTTCTCTGGCAGCGCTAATACATCAAGCTCACCAGTCAAACCCATCGGAACACCTAGCAGCTGAAGAAGCTTGAGCTGGAGTCATTTAATTACACTACCAATAGCACTGAAATTCATGAGTCAGCATTTAAAGGGGAAAAAAAGGATCCTATACTTAAAGGAACTGTTCACCCAAAATGAAAAAAAGAAGAAGATATTTTTCACTGGTGCAGTCTATCCATCCACACAGTTTCTGTGTGATTTGGTGAGGTTTCCAGTCTGGCTCCCTTCACCCCAACACAGTGGGGCTGGATGGGTTTTCTTTTGTGGAGCTCAAACCAGCAAAAATTGATTTGCGAAAAAACTCAACAGCAACAGCTCTGTCCAAAAACAATGACACAGCATAATCCATAGACCTCACGGGGCAAAGAGTTTTGTTGGGAGCTATTTCCTGCTAAAGAACCCCAGCAAACTGTATCTGTCTGCCACAGCCAGTATGAATTTGGGTTGGATAGATACAGTTTGCTGGTGTACTTATGCAAAAAGTAGTTTTCAATGAAGCTGTACACCCCTGAGGGCTTTGGATTTTGTTTATAAGTGGGAAAATATCATATTTTGTGTTTTGGGGAACTGTTCCTTTGAACTTATTTTGATTTTGAAGTTAAAGTTTTCCTATATTTTGCGGAGAAACATCCTAGATATAGTCAATAACTTAAATGTTATTTCATAGTGAGATTTACTTTTCTGTGAGAGATTATTTTTCAGAGAATCTGTCAGTTTCTTTCATACGATGGAGAGAAAAAAAAATTGTCGCGGAAGCTCTTCAAATGGAAAACGACGATGATGGGCTTTTTGTCCTCAGTGACCCCATTCAACTCTTGTACTTCTAGGATCTGGATCATAACGCTGTGTGGTAACATGACTTTGTGTAAAGTCATTTGTATTAGCAGAACTGTTCCGTATTCAGGAAGGGCAGGGCTGAACAGCTGCCTGTAATTTCGAAGTCATTAAAAGTACAAATAATTTTCCTGGGCCAACAGAGAGTACAATGATGTTGCTATCGTGGGCCTAAAGGTCCTGCCGCTGGATAGATAAAGCAGGGACGTGCTCTATGGCTGACTGCCGTGAAAGTGGAGTTTCATCATAGGCTGTCAAGACGTCTGTTAGCAGACTACACCCATTTCACACTCACTTAGACCTTAACAAGCAAGAACCCCATTCCCATCATTGGTAGGCAAACAGTGAAGTGTTTGGCTCTGCACCCCAGGGTTCACAATTACCCTGCACGGCCTGTTTGACACCCCTGTCCATTTGAGACAGACCTCAGGGAATTAGGCCGAGAATTGAATCTTGAGTAAGCGCGTGCTGCTGTGAATACCTAAGCACCAGATGTTTGTTAAATGTCGGACTTGCTCTTGACCTGGCAGGATTCTATTATAAAGATTCAAAATAAACTGATGTGTCGGTGTAAAGAATATTTGTTCTTTCACTGATGCAAAACGGAGCAGAGCAGATGAGCCAAACCTAATTATTTTTCCTTTTTTTGTGTGGCATTTCTGCCTTGCTGGCTGGTATACAGTCAGGTGAGGATTGCATGTGTGACAAAACTGTTGCGACAGATTTGAAGCGAAGCTGCCAAATTGCCACTAAATGTACACCAAATGTTTTCATATGCAAGCTCTTCCATGGCAGTCACCGACAAATTTGGCGGCCCAAGCTTAACATGTTCCAATTTGGCGTGGACTCATGCTGTTAAACATGAACACATTTATAACTCCAGGAAGCTGTGGTTTTTCAGCTAAGATGTGGGCTTTTGACTTAGAAACAGGAAATGTTGGAGAATCTCTCGGCTCTCCTAGTTGAACCATCATCAAACCACCGTCAGTTAGCTGGAAACTGTGGTTAAAGGCTTGGTTGACACCTCAGTGGGGTGATGCTAGCGCTTCCTCACTAACAGTCAAGAAAAAGCCCGTTTGTGCTTCTTCCCATTTGCACTGCTTTGTTGCTCTCTAATGCTAACTCCGCTATCACCAGGGTTGCTGGTTTTATTTCCTACCAAGCTGAACGGGTTCATGGGGAAGGGGCTCCAGGCCGACTGGGACCACCTGTACCAAAAACACAGGGCATCTACAGTGTGAAAGCCTGTGTTTGCCATTTGATGCACTGTAGGCTTTTAGTAAAAGCCTCATTAAAGCCTTCATCAAATAGGCGCGTAGTGTTGCATAACTAAGATTGAAAGGTTTCATCATCATCATCATCATCAGGGTAATTTGGCATATGTTTTAGATTTAAACTTTTAAGTTCTGTGGGACTGCATGCAGCGCTGCTCACTTATCTGCTGTCTAATCTGTAATCTTGCTGTACGAGGTCTGTCATTTGAAAAGGCGAAGACACTAGCCGGTGGTGTACAAATTATGATTGCGTTTGCGCTGGTTCACTTTGGCCAAATAAGGGTCGGTTGCTGGAGATCACTCGTAAACCGCTTGTTGAGATTATGGCAGGGGGGCAAGGTATGGAATGAGCGTGAGAAATGGAGGTTGTATCAGGAAGATTGAAATGGAAATCAAGCAGGAAGAAAGATTTTCTATTAGATGGTGAGAATGACAAATGGGGAGAATAAAAAAAATGAGAGAGCCATTCCAATAATAAAAAAAAGAGGATATGGATCTATAGTACATTGGCTGGGTCTTGGTCTCCCCAACACCACTGATCCTCGACAAATTGATTTTTCATTTGTTTTCGTAAAGTATAAAGGGCAGTTGTTATGCATTTCGAAATCCTATTTGTGGTGATTATTTGACCAGCCAAACAGCCGCCTCTTTTCAAAGGACAACTACACAATCTTCAAAGGGCGCACTTCGGGGAGGCTATGAATCTTCAAGGGCTTTGGAGCTTAATTTGTGTCACTTAGTGGCTCAGAAATGCAAATACCCACTGTAAAAAAAAAAAAAAAAACACCACAAGGCTTAATTTGGACAACCAGGGCTCATTTTGAAATTGCTCTGCCACAGCACAGTCAGATGAGGAAAAATGTCTAACGATGATTTTAGCTGGGAATCCACCTGGTGTTGCTGCACACAGTAGTTAGTTAAAATGTTAAATATTACACCAGTCTATGAATGATTTATAGCCTTTCTGCTTAATGACAAATCTCTGTTGAGCAAGAGTCAGTGGAAAGTCTTTTACAAATTATCTTTCAGATTTGTGATAGATTCATCAGACAGTGTAAAGACAATCTGTTGACGCTTGACTCATTTTGCTCCACCCTCATCATTTTGGAAATGTTTGTCCAGGTAGTGACAGTGGTTACATGTATTATTATATTGCTGTATTTCCCCAATTCTCTGTGTGTGAATGTGATGAATAGGCCTGTGTTTGTGTATGCGTGTGTGTGGCATGCACGTGTGTTTATGAGCTATGTCATACATTCTGACAGTCAGACTTGTTTGTCCAGACGTAGCTGGAATCCTGCCTGATCCTGCCCAGAAACACACACTCACGAGCCAAAGCCGCGCTCTAACCTGTAAACACACACACACACACACACACACACACACACGTACACACACATATACACACACCCAAATGCCTGCATACATACAGTACACATACACTCACAGAACGACACTCATATATATACACACAGAGGAACGTGGACACTGACACACACACACACACACACACACACACACACACACACACGCCTTCAGTACAGTGTGTACAATCTCAAGCAACCACACACTTAGAAATTCACCGAGAACACACTGCCCACAAACCAGCTTCCACTTATACACCCATTACACATTGTTTACCTGAAATACACACACACACACACACACACACACACACACACACACACACACACACACACACACACACTGTTATCAACTCAACGAGAGCCTTAGCAATTTTCTCAAGGATAACAAGGTGTTTCGCCTGTGTTCGACTATTTCACTGTGTGTGTGTGTGTGTGTGTGTGTGCCGACTCTGTCTCTTTCTGTCGCTGTCTCTCTCTCTCGTTGCCTCTGTGCTGAAGCAGACGTTACCTCTCTGCTGTTATGTGCGAGAGCAAGGGAGAGTGTGAGAGAGAGAGAGAGAGAGAGAGCGTGGCGTGGCGTGTTCAAGGCAAGTAAACACTGCGGATGTGATTAACTGAAATTGCCTTTGGGAAGCGCTAATGGGAAATCAGAGTCCCTCTTCCCGAGGATTGTGGGTAACACCCGTCGCTATGCATTCCCCTCTTGTTAGAATTTGCAGTCGAGAGAGAGAGAGAGAGAGAGAGAGAGAGAGAGAGAGAGAGAGAGAGAGAGAGAGAGGATGGGGTTTGAGTACGTCATTGTTACTGTTAGGTGAGGGGAATCGGTCTACATGTGAGGGTAGACCGGCAGGGATGCCAGCCAATAGGCTCTCCTAGAGAATAAAACAGGGCTTTTTATTATTAATACTTCCCATTGTGCCTCAAAAATGTCTATTTAATTATTCCCCCAAACCACATACTGGACCCGAAAGCTGAAATTTGGGATTTCCCTGATCGCTCCTCCTCTAGCAGCAAGAAGTTAATGGCTTTTTACAGACCAGCTGATTTGATTTTAAATTCTTGTAACTTTTGTAGTGAAATCATTTAGCAGCACTCAAGCTCCAACCTGTGTTTGTCCCACCTGGTCAAAAATTCCAGCAGTCAGCGGAGAGCATCTCTAACCAATGATGTGCGATATGTGTAACTTTAAACTATAATCCAAAAGAATAAAATAACTTTTCATCGCTGGAAAAAAAAGTCTCAGCCTCTCCTTTTTGAGCTGAGAGAAATAATTTACTTATGTTAGCATATGTTTCAAGTGATTTTAATGTCAGTTAATCATTGCCACATTCGTGAAAAGGAAGAATTATTACCAAAGGCCATTAAAATGAACCATTACTCTCCAACATCCTCTATACCGCATTTTATTTGGTGGGCCACTGGTTTGGATTGTTTTACAGCAAGAAAGAGGAACTGTTTTTATTTTGCCAGCAATGCAAAGCTGGGTCTCACTTCCATTATTCTAGCTGGTTTCGACTTCATAGTACCTCACAGCACCTCGCTGGAATGCGTATTCACTGTTATCAAGGGATGTTATCTGCTCTTATCCTACCCCTTGATCCTCAAAACAAATGCTTTCCACGGGACGCCAAGGGGGGGGGGGAGGAGGAACAACTTGTAACATTCTCTTGGTGACAGGAAGCAACAGAGTTTATAGGAAATGTGTTCTTAGTTTTGAAAAAAAAAAAAAAAACAACAACAACTCTAAATGCTGTTCATAGCAACTATAAAGTGTGACTCTATGTCCATTTTTAGTCCTTCTCTATCTACCATGCTAATTAGAAAACTGCAGCACAAAGTGTGCACAGCAGTGGAGAGGTGAACTAAATAAAAATGCAACAACATGATTATTATTATTGTTGTTTTCTATGCCGTTCTATGTCATAACACCTAGATGTTGGTTAATATCTCATAAACATGTTTGAGTACCCCTTTAAGATTGTCAGTCTAAGTATGTGGTGTAATGAATAAGCTGCAAACAAACCCTAGCCTCAGGAATTCAAACATTTTGGCCCTCTTGCCTCATTCCACTATATCTAATGATGTCAAACCAGTAGTCCCATGCAGGTGCCTGCCACATGCCAGGGAGGGTGTGTGGAGGGGTGAGCTGAGGTGAGCAGTTTGGCTCGACATTGTTGTGTCCCAGACAGGAGAGGAGAGTAGGGGAAGACAGGCCATATAGGACTGAGTGTGTACCCTGTCCGCTCTCCCTGGTGTAATGTGCTGCTGATGCAGCATATACGCACGCGCACGTGCACATGCACATACCCACCTACGCACACACACACACACCCACATACATTGTAGGGGTGGGGCGCTACTGGATAATGTCGCCAAGGGAGAGGAACCTCATCTCACACTTTGCTGGCTAAAGCACTACAGGGAGAGGACACACACTTGCACACTTACACACACACACACACACACACACACACACACACACACACGCGCGCGCACACACACACGCACACAAGTATGTGCACAGTGTTAACCGTGTTCCATAGTCTCTTTATGTGAACAATGTCTGCTTGTCTCTATGAGCTCTCTTTATCTTTCTATCTCTCTTTCTGTCTACCTTTATGTTGGACTGAGCCGTCTGTCAACCTGTATTATCGCACTTGCCTGTCTCTCCGTCTTTTGTAACACTCCCAAGGCCAAAATTGTCCTCTGAAATCCTCTGGAGTGAAAGCACCCAATTTCAGCTAACACTTATTATCTTTTACATATGTTATGTGGAGTGTGTGTGATGTATAGTACAATAGGGCAATGTTCTGTCATCACTAATAAGGTATTCATGTGTTGATGGGGTCAGGCATCCAGCATCACATGTTTGAGAGAAATAAAGTAGGGAACAGTTTAAAACTAGGGCTGGATGTGGCTCCCGGACTGTTTGGTGCCTCATGCTTACAGCCAAGAAGGACAGAACACAAAGAAATGATTGTTGCTTGGCTTTTTGACGTCTCTGTGTACATGATGCATTTGTCCAGACGTACGCTTTGATGCATGTAGTGTGAGTGTGCACCATATTCATGTGTATGTAAGTCTGCGCGCACCATGTTTTGCCACGGTGTGCATGTGCAGCTGCGTCCTAAACATAGACACGCGTTCACACACACACAGAGATAATAGTGCACTGAGGTTTTATGCTGCACATGGCGGTAGCTGGCTCTGCCTATGTGCAGTCAGATGAGAAATGGAGTGACCAGGGGATTGGCTTCCATCCATCACCGAGCTACCTCAGGCTGTTTTAGGCCAGGAAGATTACTGGGACCATTTTACCTCTTTCTGTCGCTCTCTGTCTCTTTCCTCCTTTTTCTTTTCCCCTCCCTCTTTCCTTCTCCGGTCCTATATCTGCTGCCTGTTTATTCGCTGTCTTCCCTTTGCTATTTTCCTTCCCTCACCTCCCACCTCCCTGTCTTTCTTTACCTGTCACCCTCTCCATCTTCTCTTGCGTTTCTGCTCTCCTTCCCCTGGGCCCTCTGTCACTCAGTTTCTCACTTGTTCACATTTACCCCCCTCCCGTTTTCTCCTTTCCATTCCTCTTTCTATATTTGTCACCTCTCCTTCTCTTGGCAGTTCCCCTCTGTCTCTCTTCACTGTCTTTGTACTCCCCCACTCTTTCTTTCTTTCTTTCTGTCTGTCTTTCTTTCAGTCTCTCTTCTCTGAAATGTCTGAAAACTCCTTGGCGGTGGCATCATTTCTGAGCAAAGGCAGTCAGGCGCACACACACACACACACACACACACACACACACACACACACACACACACACAAACATTCACACACAAAGACAGTCTGTCCTGCTTACAATTAAAGCGTACCTCCCTCTTCCCTTTTCCCTTGCTGGCTCATAATAGGAAATGCCCCCGTTATCTCCACTGGCACCGACATATTAATATACGCCGTAGACAAACAAGGTGTGGGTACATGCTCCACTATGGCTACGCTCTGATAAAATGCAATATCTGCTGGAAAGTACAAGGTGTATATTACATGGCTGGCCTTTTTAAACTGAGGAGAGGGACGGATGTTAAAAAAAGAGAAAAAAGGAACCCTGGGTAGTAAAGTGAAAATTAATGCCCTTGGACCAAGCTTTATTTTATAAGGTGTAATCTTGGTCGAACAAAGTGGATAGAAAATATACAATCAAAGGAAAGAGCCTCACACATCTATACATGGTAACTGTTATTGAATGCTGAATATATTCTGTTCTTTCTGGTTCTATCCTATTCTATTCTGTTCTATTCAGAGAGCCTGGTGGAAGCATGACAGAGCCGCCATTCTTTGCTATTTTTGCACACACAGGCCTTGTGTCGGTGAAATATTACGGCTGCCGCTGCTGTGCTACTCCGGCAATCATATATGTTGACAGCGATCATGTGAACAGGAAGAGGAAGCCTTGGCGGCTGGTGTCAAGGCTGGGTCACAATGTAGTTTGTGTACATTCACCCTCTTGTCTGCGTGTACAGGACCCACACACTGTAGTACAACAGATTCCTTATGGAACGTATGCAAAGCATGTCTGCACTAGTGGGCTGGTGAAAGCTGCTACGGTACATAAAACGTATTAACAGGGCAGGTCAGGGAGTCATGTCATCAACAGACTAAACTGAGGAAGAAATACATGCCATTTTGTTAAACTTTTACAGAGACCAGGAACAAGCAAACTCTGCTGACAAAACAAGATAGCATCACTGATCCTATCTCAAAACAAGTTTGAGAAGTCTGAAAAAATTAAAGCTTTTTTTTGGTGAATGGTGAATCCTCACTTGAGCAGCGAGAAGGTGCTCTTTTTTAATTCTTGCTCGGCTCAGGTGATTATTTTGAGCGCGTGGCTGCTTGAGGCTGTTACCTTGACCCGCCACACCTGCCCATGCTCCTCCACAGAATAGCCCGTGGCCTGATTGCAGAGGGCTTTTTACATGGGTGGTTGTATTTGTTAATTGGCCATAGGACATTATGTCACTGTTCCGAGACCGTGTATGTGTGTGTGTGTGTGTGTGTGTGTGTGTGTGTGGGAGGGTCAGAAAGAGAGAGAGAGAGAGTCTGTGTGTGTCTTTGTTTGTGTGGGTGAGTCTGAATGCAACAGTTGTAATATGAGAAATGGTGGAAAGCTGGAGAATGATGCAATTATAGCCATTAGGACTGTTTGTTCATTTTGTGTGTGTTTTCTCTCCATGGCAGGGATCACTTACTCACATCCAGGGAATTCACCCTATCTCTGTTTCTACCTCATCATCCTATCCCTCCATTTCATCTCTCTGTCTCCCTGTGTCTCTGAATAGGCTGGTTGCTTGCCAAGGCTGACTATTGGTAAATATGTCGCATTATACAGAGTTAGACAATGGCACGGCAAAAAGTAAAGGAAGTGAGAGAGAGAGAGAGAGAGAGGGAGAAACAAAAGTGCAAGAGGGTGAATAAAACTGGGAGAGATGCAGAGGGAGCAGCACAGACAGTAAATGAGGAAGAGAGAGTCGCTGAATGAATGAGTAAATACGACCGAAGGAAAGATGCTTGGGCCAAGTGGACGAACAAAGGGTTGATTGTCGAGGTAAGCGAGGGGCCTTTCACTTCCTAAGCAGTGGGTCCCTGATGTTTTTCTTAGATTCCTTGAAGAGAGGTTGGGGGGGGGCGGGCAGGTTCGCAGTGCCAGAGGCCTCAGTCCGTGTCGCCCAATGAGAAAGCAGGATTAGTTTTATCAAGAGAAAACTATCACAACAGAAAACAATTTTACATGTCTTGTTTCACTGAACTTGTGGCACACTGCTTCCACAAGTGAATGCCTCTGGTCATAGTGTAACATTTAACATATTTTGAAACTCACTTTTAAACTATTTCTAGAGATTTGAGGTTTGTCATTGCCTCCTGGATTATATATTTTGATGCAGTCCTACAAAAACAAAAATGTTCTTTTGAGCCGTCTCAAAGGATTTGTTTTTTTTTTTTTTCTTACAGGAATACTCCAGCGTTTTGCGCAAAATCCCCTTTTTCTGGCTTACTCAGACTGAGACAAGATGTTTGATACTGTTTTCACTTCTGTACATCCAGTGGGTTGGTTCCTGTGGGTAGCATTTTCTGTTAGCTTAGCATAAAGACTTGAAGTCTATGGGTGTCGTTAGCCTAGCTCTGTCAAAGTGAAAGAACGTCTTAAAATAAAAAAGAACTGTGTGCTGCCCAGCAAGCAAATTCACCTTGTCACCATTGTAATATGCTCTGTTTTAGCCTCGATGTGGAGGGATTTTTCAGGGTGAGATCAGCTGCTTGGTCGGACGTCCCGGGGATTATCCTACGCGGTGGTCCAAGCCACCCTTGCAGTGCTCAAAGGGAAATGTGTTTCTTGAAAATGGACTACAAACAGGAATACAACATTTTCCAAACCACTGAAGCATTTAATGAGTCCAGATTAATCCTCACATCACACAGGCTACCTCAGGAGCGATTCTGCTGCTGAAACATAATCGATGTCCAGTTATGATAGATCGTGTCTGAGGCCCGCTGTATTTTCTCATTGGATCTTTACCGCAGGACCCGCTGGCTAACCGGTGATCACGTACCCACTTTCCCGCTCTGTGCGGAGTGAATATGTGAGAGAGAAGGGGGGGTATGAAACACAGCAGAGGTCTTTTGTAGGAGCCGAGTCTCCACCGCTGCTTGCTCCAGCAATCTTGACCCTCATTCAAAGCCATCTTTGACTTGAATAATCATTTTGTTTCGCAGTTCGGTGTGGTTATGAAGAGATGCGAGCGTGGCCCATAGGGAAACGGCGCGTTTGAAAAATGCCGACAAAGCTTAAATGCTCAAGTTGCATTGCAGAAGCTGCACCTTTTTCCCCGTACGGCGGGGGCGGGAGTTTTGACAAGGAAGAAGGAGAAGGAGGAGGGAAAGATGAAAGTCGTTTACCTTCCCGCTGGTGCTGAAGGAGGCGATGTGAGCGCTGGAGAGAAAGAGAGAGAGTGAGAGATGGAAGTTCTTGAAAGAGAGAGATTGAAAAAAGAAATGAGTCCCACCTCGGTAGGGGGCTTTGCTTAGCTGCAGTGAACAGTGGCATAAAAGGGTTTTGAACTTGAGCCAAGCCCTTGAGCCCACTACGGATACAGAGGAACGGAGGAGAGAATAAAGAAGGAGAGGAAACGATGGGAGGAGAGAAAAGTTGGAGAAATAGGGAGGGGAGAAGATGAAAAGAGCAGAAAGGCGGCGGAAAGATGAGAGGAGCGAGAACAAAAAAAGGTTAGGAGAAAAGGCAAGTGGAGAATAGGAGAGGAGTGGACAGGGGGAATGAGAACACACAGGAACCCTGGGTAGTGAAGTGAAGAATCGTGCTTTCTAGTGTTTTTTTTTTTTTTTTTTTTTTTCAAGTTGACAGAGCTTTGGAAGGAGTTTGAGACAGACCACTGATGTCTAATGCAGGAGTTTGTCTGGGAGATGCTGTGCTTCCCTTTATATTCAACTGCAAACAAGGAAGGGAGACGTGGAACAGAAAGACAAACATGACAAAGGGATAATAGTCGGACCTTGTTAAAGGCCATACCTCAGGTTAAAATGGTAGGTTTGGATTTGATTCAGCTGGAAATGGATTGAGGAGAGTCCCTGGATCAAGAGGAATGTATAGAAAGATGGAGCCGCGGATAGGAAAAGAGTCTCAGACTGACCAGGAAGTGACAGCAGGAAATCCCGTTTGTAATCAAACCTACTTGACACTGACCGGCTCGTCATAACAGGCCCCTAAGCTCTTTGCACTTAGAAGTGAAAAGAGTAAAGCTGCAATGGGGTCCTCTTAAAAGGCCCTAAGTGTCTGTGATACGCCTTTCATACCGAATGAATAAAGCATCAGAAGAGAAAATTGGATTCTTGACACACAGACTGAGTTTAAGTTTTTTTTATTTTATTCTTTAGGCCTACATTAGCTCATTTACAACACAAAGAGGCACCTTTAAAGCGCACTGTGGTTCACTCAAACTCTAACAGTTATTAGTGTAAGCTGATTATGAATCAATGTAGCCGCCGTACATGTTCCTCTTCTGGCACTGCAGTAATGGTGCACTGTTGCGTTGTTGTTCTGATTTTAATAAGTGGTTCAGAGAATTCAATTTCTGTTGTTTTCGGCTGGCAGTAGGAGTGAGGAATGGTGCGGTGAGACCTGGGTTTCTTGTTACCGTTCGCCTGTTCGATTCACTTTAACAAAGAGTCGGCTGCAGTGGCTGCTGCAGTTGTACTGTAGGATGGATGCGAGACGGGGGGACTTCCACGGCGCACCATTTGGCAGTTTTCTCTGCCTTCCACACACAATCGACTTTCCTGTTTCTTGTGGTGTTACACAGGCATATGCACACACACACACATATACACACACAGAATCACGGAAATAGACGCACGCCCTGTCATAAACCGGCAAATTAAAAGCCTGACTCAGAGCAACAAATGGGGTTGGGGGATTAGCTTCTTTTCAGTCATGTCATGAAGGTTATTTTTAGGCCGCTCTCAGCCACACAATGCCTCGTAAAAACACACAAAGCTGCCAGGCTTTAGCTTTTGAATATAGATCTTACAGGTCTGGGCCTGTAGTTTGGTTTTCAGTGGGTTGGGGGCATCATTGATTTTGACTTTCAGTAAAGTCTTGCTTTTCAGCATTCTATACAGTTTAAAAGGAGGTCTCATGAGATATTCATGAGAATCGACCTGCGGTATATTGGAAATTGAGATGAAATTATTTCAGAGGAGTCTTGTTTTTTTGTTTTTCTCTGTTCTCACATATTACCTTGGTCTTCAACTTTCATTAGAAACACACACAAATTTAAACACCTTGTGCCCCTTCAAACATATACATATACAACCCTTCACACACATGTACACACTGATTAAAGTGTTGACCCTCAGACTCCACAGTAACTAATCATTCAGACAGCGTAGCCTTGCCTCTCATTAAGCATGGCGCTACAATGAAAGCAACACTGCTAATGACTCTGCGCTGCCTGTTACTCACACACACTCACACACACACACACACACACACATAATACTGTCAGACCCAATGCCACAGCAAGCTAAACCCACGCACCCACAAAAACAGGCTCAACAGACAGCCAGACACACACACATACACATTCATCCACACACACACACACACACACACTCCCCAGCTGTTCCGGCTGCTGCAGAGCTGAATTAACAGGAAAGTTCCGGAGAGTATACTTCTCTGGCAATACAATGGCTGCAACGGACTCCCTATGTGTGTGTGTGTGTGTGTGTGTAGATGAGTGCTGTGCTTTTCTGTGCTCCACCAACAGAAGCCATACACGGATTGCAACCTAAAGCCCCCTGCGGTGGTTTTGCAACAATGCCGACGCCGCTCCCAAAACTTCACATCCCATTTGTTCAGACGCCAGCGACGCCGATTCGCTCCAAGCTTTTTTAGCACTCCTTCCTGTGCTGTCATCTCACATCCTCTGACGGTTGGAAGGTAGCAGCATATAGCCGGCTCATCTATTCCAGCAGACCTCGCCTGCTTTGGCCTTCACCAACTTGACATTGTCAGCCAAGCATACACAGATTCAATCAACATATATTTGCAAGAAAGCAGGGAGGAATGTTGTGCAGATCGCAGTGCAGCTGAATTCAAGTCGCCTGAAGAAGGTACAGTGTGTACAATATGGTACACTGACTGGAATAAAGAATGTGCCTTTTATTGCCACAAACTGATGTAAAGCACTAAATAGTAAATACCACATTTTGCTAGTCAGTAAATCCCATTTTGCAACTATTTTCCAAATTTTTTATTAAAAATGCCCAGTCATGATATGCTGCTATAACAAATACATAGGCTCAGCATGGCTCAACATGGTGACATTGACAAAAGCTTGTCTTTTCTTTTACATTGCTGCACCTCTGTCCCTCCCTCTTTTCAGCTTTTGTTTGTGGATCGGTCCTAAACACTCAACAGCCTGTCTTTTGAATTGTCTTGTGCCGTTAGCAAGTGATGAATTGCATGGATAGTGTAACAGCATCGATTTCTCTTTCTCAATGTGAGGTAGCATATTGACTGTCTCAGTAACTCAATCGCTTGGATAATAGCGCTGAGGGGCGTGTGTGTGTGTGTGTGTGCGAGTGTGTGCGTGCACGTGTGTATGTGTATACAGCCTTGTGCATGACATTATGCGTGCCAGTCTTTGAAATTGTCATTGTGCCTCTCTCTCTGCCGCATTTCTGTGTTTGTGTGTGCAGGTGTGAATGTGTGAGAGGTGTCTATTCATGTTTATTATATTTCCATGCATGCGGTGCTTTTATGCCTGTTTGTGTCTGTTTCTGTGTGTTTTGCCTGTGTGCAGATCTGAATGCTTTACATTATCAGCCCCCTTGGCAACAAGCAAATGGAGAACCACTGAGTTCTGTTCTGTCTGCTCATCGTCAAGGCCCTGTCGCCCCGGGTTACAGGGTTGCTAGGTGATGGATGGACAGACTGGCATCCATAAGTGCCAGTGAGGCATGTGGGTGCCCAGCATCCTGATTCCCTGCTCTTCTTCTTGTCCTTCCTTTCCTCCCCGTTTGTACCTGAAGTAGACATGAATTTGTTCTACATGACCTTCATGAATATAAAGCCGTAGATTTATGCACAGTTTTGTCGCAGCCAGAAAAAAAAAAAAAACATAGCATCATGAGTTTTACACTCAAAAACCGGGATAATCTTGGCTTTCATTCACAAGGACGCATATGGAAGTTTATCCATTGAGGTGATTATGCATGTGTACGTTTTTCCTCTTTAGCACACCATCAGCTCTTCACTGCAGACGCCTGAATGTAATGCCAAATGGTTCGGGAGCAAAGTTAGTGTGCTTGTGAATATTTGTCTGCTTGGTAAATAAAGCTGCTGCATAAACAGTCGGGCATGTTCTCTCCTCGCAAACAGGAAGCGACTCTGCTGTTTTTGTCCTCCTCCTCCAGTCCAACCCAAGTGATTTATACTTTGTCACCGTTACCGTATGATGATGAATATGATATTATGAATGGAGTTCCTGTTTGTTTGCCTTTATTGAGTTGTCATGGTGATGTATGGCTGTGTTTGTTCATGGTTCACGATAAATTCCTATTAATAGATCTTATAATTTCTTACAATCATGAATAAATAATCATGACGCCACATTGGGATGACGGTAAAACGTTGTGCCGTTGCTTAGGGAGGCTGGAGGGGCGTAAGAGGTCTGAGGTGCCAGCAAAGAGGATATGCTCGGCAGCTGTGCCATTTTGCAAAGTAAAGGATTATGGGAGAATTACATCAAATGAGCAGGAGGACCCAGACGCGCAACTTTCCCTCTAGACTGTGTGTGTGTTTGTGTGTGTGTGAGAGAGAGAGAGAGCAGGAGGGAGTGAGACTGTGTGTGTGTGTTCATCGCTCAACTGCAGCCAGTGACTCGTCACTGTGGCATTCACAGCAGCTGGTGCCCCTTTAGTCATCGTCTACCTGAGAATGCATACACACACACACACACACACACACATACTGACGCACACACTGTTGTAACATAGGCTTTTCCCGTATGTATGACAAATTGAACCAGAAAAATGTGTAACTTTGGGTTTTTTTTGTTTGTTTTGTTTTTTGATGAGACTAGAATAGGAGCTATTGCCCAGTCACAGTTTATTCTAGTGTGTGTGTGTGTGTGTGTGTGTTTGTGTGTGTGTATGTGTCAAAGTGAGAGCGAGGATGAGCTACTATGTGTTTGTGTGTCTCAGTGTGCCATCCCTTTCTTTTCTACTCACAAAAAAGCCCCAGATGTATAGTTTGGTCACATCCACTGACAGAGATGTTCAGTGTCGCATCACCTCTGCTGTCAGTGTTTGTTCTCATGAACAAAACACACACACACACACACACACACACAGACCTCAGACACACTCCAGCGAAGCACAAAGCAGCCTTCAACCAGTCATAAGGGATCATGTATGTGCAATGTGTGTATCAGTGTGTGTGCTTGTCCAATGTGTGTGTGTGTGTGTGTGTGAGTGCAAACATGTCATCTCTCATCAGCTCTTATGCCAGACTTCAAGGTTGCTTTGATCTGCTTGGGCAGCCCTTAGTCTCTGCGAGGCCGCCTTTATGCATTGTCATTTTTACAGCCTATTGTTGGGACACGCTGCCTTGGCGCGGCGCGGCCTGCCGAGCGATAACAAGACCCGGGGAGGGAGTTCGACCTCTGAACATCAGGAGGGATGTTAACAAGCTTTTCCCTGATCCCCGGGTGCTTCACTTACAGAGATTTGCACATACACTTGCACTCTAACACGTTGACCGGCCGAGGGTGCAACAAATACGCAGACACGCGTGATTCAAAATGACATCCTCGTCGTCCTTCACCGCGGAGAACAAGGCGAGGAACCGTAACATCCTGCAGCGCCACGATGCCTCAGTCTCTCTCTGTCAAAGTCACACATTCATTTACCTACAGGCCCACAAACATGACAAAAAACATCCCTGTGTCATGAAACAAAGCTGTGAAGGGGATTTCTAAAATATACCTTGTGAGCAGAGCTACCTGAATCTTCCTGCCTGAGATTGCCACACAAAGACAAGATAGATCAAATATTGAATGTTCCCTAAGCCAGCAGTGTTTTAACTCTCAGTAGGTTTGTGGACCAAGGGATATCATCATCATGTTGTGGGATTGAGTCCAATTTGTGGTAACAGTGCAGCAGATCAGCCTTTTCTTGGTTCAGTTTATGCCTCTGTTGTAGGCCAAGGTTCGGTTTATATGACTATAAACTGGACTGACTCAGAATTCAGCTTAATTTCTTTTTTTATTTAAAGCATCCTCAGACAATACAGCAGAAAAAAGTTGAATGGGGGTTTTGCTAATGTGTAAATCAAGTGCAACATAGTAATATGTATATATATATATATATATATATATATATATATATATATATAATGTTCACCCACAAAACAGGTGATGAGAAAAAAAAAATCACAGCTCACCACACATGTATGGTTTAGTAAACTGAGGAGTGCAGAATCACTGTTTTCGGTTTTGGTACACATCCTGTCGCACCCCGAATTTGCATTGTGTCACATGTCCTGTTTCTTAACTATCCTGTCACTGTGTGTAAAATCTGTATTTCTAACCCATCCCTGGGAGCTGTGTGTGCTGCTCCACTTAACAATCTCGATAGGGTCCAGCCATGGCACTCATTATTGAATCATCATACGGACCAATAGCCCGACAGTTTGATCAATTATTCATAGGATTATCCTCTGTATGGTGAATAACAAGCACTGCTGCGCTCACTTAGGATTTAAACATCGCCTCTCCTGTATCCGTGATGTATTGCATCACTCCAAAGTCCCACGTGCCTAAAATAGCCCCCTCTTCATCCATCGAGGAGCGTTTACAGCCGTACAAAGGTGCTGAAATTTGGCGCTATTTACAGGGAGCTAAATTGACGATCCCAGGGGCTTGTTGTGCTTCAGCAGTCAATTCATGCCTTCTTCTACTTCCCTTCTGCTCTATCTCTTTCATTTCCTGTGGAAATCTTAGAAGACGCCGAGGGAGGAGGGGACTTTCTGGCCTAACTCCAAACATCTGTGATAACTTCCTCTACCTTTACGACTCTTCACATCAAAGGGTTTCCCTATTAAGACTTACTTTTATTGTTGCAGTCTGGCAAATGTAATGGCCTGTGTTAACTCTACCTGGCATTATCTTGATGTTACATTTAGGGAATGAGGACTTCACTGGCCCGAGTGTGTGTGTCAGACGCAGGGATTGTATTAGTGGCGTTGCCATCGTTTTTTGATTCATTCTTCTTCATCTTCCCTCCTTCCAGTTAATGAGGTCAGGGAATCAATGGGAAAGCGTTGATCTTAAAGTTGGCTGACATATGCACTTTGATATACAGAACTTGTGAGGGAATGAGGAAATCAAGTTTCAAATGCTGTTAGATTGTATATTCCTTTTGTCCATATCACAAAACTGAATGGAAAATTAGATTCGAGCAACAAGGAGTTTTATATTCTGGAGATATTGTGGCATGGGAGGATTCTTGTTTTTCAAAGTCAAAGTCACCAATAAAGTTCTAAGTAGGCTATTTTACTTTTCCTGTTAGTATTTTTGCAGCTTTATCCTAGAAATGTACAATCTTCCGTGCCTTTAAAATTGGCAGCATGCCGTCAGATATATTTTTGTCCTTCACTGATGAGGAGTTTCTAAAGGAATGTGTCTCTTCTCCTTTTAATAATTGCTGATTTTGGAGGAAAACACTCTATAAAAGGACTTGAGCTGTTGCTCTCATTGCTAGCTAAAGGAAGCTGTGCTTGGCCAGCATCCCGCTGTTTGAATGGCCTGATAATCTCCAGCTCTAAACAATGAGACTTTAGAAAAAAAAAAAAAAAAAAAAAAAAGCAAAGGAAAAGAAACCCCACACTTTCAAAGCTGTGAAGTTCTGCAGACAACTTCAAACGCCTGCGGGCCTTTTTTTTTTTTTTTTGCAGTTGTGGTCCCTTAAGCTACAATCACTTGAAGTGGTATGGAACCAGAGTGTTCATTGGTTGCTTGACAGCACACAAACAAAGGCTGGGCTGGCCACATGCTGAAGGGGGGCTAACACCTAAAAGCTGGTGGGCAAGGCTTACCACAGGCTGGACAAGGCCACAAGAAAGCCAAAACCCTTGAAATTAGCTGCTGTTTACTTTCGCTTGTCTAGACTTGTTCCTACTAATTAAGTGGGAAGGATCCCCTTGTGGATTTCCAAATTTAAAAGACCAGAGAGAGGGTTACCAGTTCCGTCTCGCTGTTTGTGTCGCCTTTTAAACGAAGCAGTGTGTCTGACCCATTTGTGGCCCCCAGGACCCGTGCTGCGGCGTTAGCCCTACAGTAATCCCCCAGCGACCTAGAAAGTCATTTATTAGAGCAGGTGGTTATGTGGGCCATAGGCCTAATAACACAACAATAGCATCATATGGCTGAGAAAGTGATAAAGCCAGCAGGAATTTGACATCACAGTTTACATTATTAAAAGGCACCATCTGAAATGTATGCTGACCTCTGACCACCCCACTGCAAACATCACTACATGGGGAAATATGATGTTACTGCAACTGAGCACAAAAAAAAAATCTGTTTTAACAAGCCGTTTAGTCTCATATTCAGTGTTAAATTCATGTTTTTGCAAATTTGTGACAGTGGGATGAGATAATCCCACTTGTTTCCAACATAGTTTCACATAATTCAGGATTTTCATCTGACAAGAAGTAGTTATAAATATGTTGAATCAAAGAAGAAGGCAGATCACACCATTGGTATCAAGAAAACAGTTGGTTAAGTTGGCCAGCATTGAAAAGTGGGATTATCTCATTCCACTGGAAGATTTTTTTCACATTTTAAGAAAAACACTGAATATGAAACTGAATGACTTGTTGGGATGGAGATTTTTTTTTTGCTCTGAGTGGCCAACCACCTAATATACTCTGTGTGACTTGGCCCTGGATGGAGTGTCTCTAATAGGGAGGCACACACTCACACACACACACGTGCAAGATTGTAGAAATTGCAGCTTGTGGCCCTAAGGGGTTTTCAACAGGAGAGGAGCTGATGTCATTCACCCTGGCCATCCATGCATGAGATTAGAATGAAGTCTTGGTTGTGTGTGTGTGTGTGTGTGTGTGTGTGTGTGTGTGTGTGTGCGCGCATGACACACACACACACACACACACACACACACACGGGTGAGCCATATTACAGAGGTGAGGGATAATAAGGATAATATAGTCTGACTTTTTCATTAAATCATTGTACCCCTGGGTTAGGTTTAGTCCGCTCAGTCTGTCTAAATGATAATGTCTTTAAAGCGGCTGAGGAACAGGAATGGCTGTATCATGTTACGCTTTACCTTTAACTTGTTCCTGTGAGAGTTTATATATGCAGGGCTGTTATTACAAAACAATAGGGTGAAGGCTCACTATCTTTCCCAGCACGGAGCTGCGTTCCTCCAGTCTCTCGTGGGGCTCCGAAGGGCGGCGTGAGGACAGAGAGCTGAACCGGGAGGACATCCCAAGCAAACGGCACGGCTCTCTGGGGCATCTTTTTCCAGATGAGGCCCCTGTCTCACGGCCTGCGGAGCTCTCTGAGTGTGTGTCTGTGTGCGCCTGTGTTTGCATTCCACTGATTCCTCAAGGGAATCCCGCTCTCTATCCGCTGTTCCCTGGCTTTATCCCCCGGGAAGGCGTGTGTGTGTGTTTAGGATATTTTTAGGCTTTCTGGAATACATTTGGCAACTGTCCCCAAACCAACGCTTCCTCCTGGTCAAGCCATAAGGTGCTCGCCCTGCTCTCTCAAATACACACACACACACACACACACACACACACACACATTCACATATCCGGACCTTAAAGTGACTCCTCTTGGAGATGGAAAGTGGTGGAATTTTTCTGTATTTGTAGCCTGTGTGTGTGTTTGTGTGTGTGCGTGTTCATGTGTGTGTTTTCTCATTACAGATTGTAATTCCTCCTCCTGGCCAAACTCAGATAAAACAGCCCTCTAATCGAGATTTCTAGGAAATCTTACCCAACAAATTTGTGTCAGGAAGTGAAGTGAGGGGATTGTAAATGTCATTTTTGTGCCCAAGCAGCTTAAAGGCAAAATCTGCAATCTCTTCCTTGGCTCTGTTGGCGCTGTTAATTCCTCCTCGAGAGATGACATTTTGCTCCTTGTTGTGTCAGCTGACACTGAGGCGGTTGCCTTTTCTATCTGCCTCTTCATTAATCTTTCAGAAACAACAGTCACAGCAAGTGGAGCCCGGTTTCATGCTCCACTGTTCAAAGATTACATTCGTGGTATTTGTGATTTGCTAGACAGAATGCAGGAGGGAGAGGGACTAAAAAGACAAATAAAAGACTGAGAGCCAGTCACTGTTCTCGGCCTCGTCAGAATTTCATCTTTATTCTCTTTTGATAAGCTCCCCCTCTTTGAGAAACCCTCTTGATCTCCAGCAGGCCTGATCTCCTGGCTCACAGTAATTGACATGTCAGTGACACACACTCAGGAAGTTCCCCCCACCTCCCACAAGTCATTATCGCCATAATATGATACAAAATGCAGCATTATGCAGCCCACCCAAGGGTGATATCAACAGTAAAGATCACCCACCGGCATCGCTCTGTGGGTCAGTGCAGTGTGGAGTGTGTGTTGAGCAAAGTGTGTTAAGTGTCCAGGGCTTTGCTAATGGCCTAACACGAGCATGCGGTCAGGAACACTGAGAGGTAATTGACGACAGTAATGGCTCTTGGTTTTTTAAGGGGCACTCTGGATGGTGTGTGTGTGTGTGTGTCTGTGTTGGGGGGGGGGGGGTTAGAGTCCAGGCATGTAGGTGGGGCAATCAGGTGTGTGTGTGCAGCATGGTATTCAGAGTCTTACCACTGAGCCATGCTGACTTGCTGTTTTCAGCCGGCAGGTGTGTGGGTGTTCATGTGCAAATGTACAAACAGGTTCCCCTGAAATGAAATCCCATTATATTCTCCTCCTGGAAAACAGTGTTTTAAGTGGTGACCTCATGCTGCACTAGTATAGGCATAAATAAAAATATCAACAAACAAAACATTCTCCAATTTTTTAACAATCCTCTCCCCTCCATCTTGGTGTAAGAGGAAATACATAAAATCAAGGAACTAAGATACTGGTTTCATGGTGTCTGTACCAGGCATGGGACAAAATATCAAAATACTGACATATTGATATATTGTGATATATCATCGATACAGTTGTGCCAAATATAATATTTGGGTTTTCAACTTATTTGCACGGATACATATTTGAGTTTCAGTGAGGCATATTTGTTCCCTGCCTTCAGGCATTTTAAACTGGAGCTGTTTTGTTACGTTCATGTCGCAGTCGCTGTGCAGATGAAAACACTGAAAAACACGACTGATCGACCGTCGTTATCACAGGTAGACTATTGTCATTGTATCGTAATGCCCGTTCAGTGATTCCCCTTGTCTGTAAGTGTGCATGTGCATCTACACTTGTTGGCTATCCGTCAGATCTGCAGCCTCAATGTTTTGCACTTTGATGGTGTGATACCTCTTGCTTGATCTTTTTATGATGCTCATTTTGCATGGATCATTTCCCCCTCCCTCTCGTCCTCTCTCATTCTGTCAGTGACACCCCTGTCTGTCTTGCTCTCTCCACACTAAGCCACATTATCCAGTCGGGGTACCGGTACGGATTTGCCTCAGGCCTCTTCGGCCTCCTTGGAAGCGTTAAAGTGCGGAGGTGTCTCAGCTCCACTTTGCCCTGAGACGCCGCCGCCCGCACACCGAGCGCCTCAGTGTGTTCCTTCACCATCTTCTTTCCCTCTCTCTCTGTCTGTCACACTGACGCCTGTCGCTCGCTAATTGGTTCCTCTCTATTTAGACGGCCATGTGTGTGAATGTGACTACGCATGTGTTTGTGCGTGGATGCCGCTCAAAAGTGTGTGTGTGCGTGCAAGCATGGATTTGTGTGTGTGCGTGTGTGACTGACAGCAGATTTTCCGCCACCAGCAGGCATTCTGTTTGCTGCTCTGATGCACATTCAGTTGGTTCATTTGGTTTTCAGCTCTCCCTCGGGACACACTGAGCTGCCCCCATTAGCTGATTTGTGAAGGGCGGCGGCAGCCAGCGCCACTGTGTAAATAAATATTCCATTGTATTGTATCAGTAATACACAAGATTTGGCCCTCTGGTCCATATGACTGGTGCATATGTCATGTTTTATCCATGGTTACCAGAAGCAGCCTTAGCAGTGATGTGAGAGAGTGTTTGAGAGGTTTACTCTAGCAGTATTATATTGATATAGTGATATGAGACATGAAATCATCTGGCATTTAAGATATTTTAATATGATACGGTGCAAAGGTTCTCAAAGGCTGCATTACAGTTAAAGGAATCACTTTTCTTCTCTCTTTTATTTATTAGACTGTTCTAGCTCTTCTGCTGTTGGTATCCAGCTGCTTGATCATCATATCCACATAAATGATGTATCCTATAAAAGCATCAGTAGTCTTTGCCGGATTGATATTGAGGTATTCAGTCCACGATATTGTGCTATTTGATACTGTCTATATTGCCCAGGGCTACTGTAATCTCTCCTCTGTCTTCACTGGAAAACAGCAGCCGATGGTAGTCAAATAATGAGCAGCCTTAATCAAGTGAATGATTAAAAGCACAGAAACAACAAACTCAGCTATGATTGTTGAAGTCGCAATGAAATAAAAAAAAAAGACTTTCTCAGCTTGTTAGCTAATTTATAATAATCACCCATATAACAGAAAGTGGCAAAATTAATTGCATTTTGATTATTACTGCAAGTTTTTTTTTTTTTTTTTAACATGAAAATCTCATCTTTTTACATCCTGGTAAACAGTGTGTCTTCAGTCATGACTTCATGCTGAATCACTAGGACTGAATAAAAATTTCCACCAGTAAAAATAATAAAATAAAAAATGTCTGAACAGTCACACCCCTCCAATCGAATCAAATGGCCTTTAACTCCCAAACTGATCATCCATTGGTTTAGACTTTTGAAAGATACTTCTGTTTCAACAGGAAATACATCAAATTAAACAAAGCAAGAGGGTCTCAGAGTGCCATTTCAGTGTGGTTTTAATGGCGTTTGGTAGCAACATTTACACCTTAATAACAGCTGTAACCGCTGCAGAATATCACATGCACTCACATCCAATCCAAAGTCACTACTGGATAGGATTCCTCCGTTCTAACCTGTGGCACCTCTTCACCGAACACCCTCTCCAGCTCCTGCCATGAAAAATGAAGTAAGCCCTGGATTGTGAAATGAGAAATCAAATGGAATTGTGAAAAAGGTTGAGGCAGGCAGAGCGATATCTGCCTTGTGCAATCTTCCCAAGTTGCTCAGGCGTGCACTAGACGGATTTAACCAGAAATCTGAAGATTGCTGTCAAGGTTACCATGTCTTGCAGCATCATCCCCCCTGCACACACTCTTGTTGAGGTTGCCATGTCTGGCAGCGCACCCCCAATCCCCCAATCCCTGCCCCCCCCCAAAAAACCCTCCTCCATCCCTCCCAGCTGGTGTCTCTGATTGTAGATGTGCCCTTTGAGTCCCTGCAGGCTTCCATATTTTACCATATCTTTACAGGCTGGCAGACATGTTGAATATGTTTTGGTCTGGAGAGGGTTGGGGGATGAAGGACAGAGATGTGAGGGAGGGAAGTTGGAGGTGGGGTGGACGAGAAGAGAGAGGTGGAGGGAGAAGGGAGGGCGAGGGTCAGTATATGTGGGGGGATGAGAAAAAGAGTCACAACCAATTATAGAAGAACGGAGGGAGAAAGAAGTAAAATAGAGAGGGATAGAGGTGAAAATGTGAGGAAGAGAAAGATGACAGAAGGAGAGAGGGATGGAAAGGGAGCGAGATAAAGATCTGGTGGTTTATGTGAGGGGGAGGGAAAGGGAGAGGTACAACACCAGAGCCAAAAGAGGAGGCAGGGTGCTGTGTGTGTGTGTGTGTGTGTGTGTGTGTGTGTGTGTGTGTGTGTGTGTGTGTGTGTGTGTGTGTGTGTGTGTGTGAGAGTGGGTGGGTGTGGGTGCATTTAGTGCGATATTAAATACTCCCAGCCGATAGCGGTGTGCCTGATAAATGGTGCACTCCGAAAGGTCAGAAGCCACATCGGCACGCCACAGCCTCCCCCTCCCCTCCGCTGTGTCCGCTCTCCCTGCTCCTTACCATTTCTCTCTTTTACTCCTCCACCTCTCCGTCCTCCATTGCTCTCATCCTCTACAGGCTCCCTGACCCCTCCCTCACCGGTTTCCTTCCCCCCATCACGCTCCCTCCCCTCTCATCATTTATCTGCCCTCATCCTCCGCCTCCTTTCGTCGTGTCCTCTCTCTTTCACTCCCCCTGTCCGTGACACCAATTTTGCCTCTCTCCTCCCATTGTGAAATTAATTTTCTGTAATAAAAGTCTATTAGGGTACGGTGTTCGGTCACCTGAATTGATACCAAGATACTAAAAATTTGAAAGCAACACCAATACTGGTATTTATAGCATTGTCAGTGTTGATGCAACTGGATTCTTCATTCTGTAACTTATGAGGCCTTACCACTGAAAAACCTCAAGCGTCAGCCATGCTTACAGGAATCCAAATCAAAACGAGAGCTCACAATCATGCCCGCTGCATTTGGTGTTGCGACCGTACATTTGATGCAGTTCCTCTTATCTGAAATGAGTGTTTCGTTGACTTATTTTTGCTTTCTGTTTGGTGGCTCCAGGCTACACTTGTAATTCCGTGTTCTCAAACTAATGCAGTTTGTATTGTATGTTACTTAAGCATGTTAAGCTGCTCTTTACTTGTTATTGTTAATCCCGAGTTTTTAAACAAAGGTGTGTTTTTGCTGCGCTGTCAAATCTGGTATAGTGGCACGCTTATTTCCATAGGTTCAGATTCAGTTGTCTTATATTATCGAGCACAATGCTGTGTTTATATATTTAACGATTCTTCAAAAATAGTTGAGCTGCAGATTGAGGTACTACTAGTTTTTTGTGTAGGAGTATGTGGGTGTGTGGATGTGTGGGTGGAAGGTTGCTTACACACACACACACACACACTCCTACATGCACAGATTGGTAGACTGAGTTGTACTTTGAGTTTGTATTTTGGAAGGGCCTCAGCATAGCAGCAGTGTGTTGGTCTCATCTTTCAGAGGGTGGAAGTGTCTTCTAATGAACCCACACCTGATGTGAACTGAGATGACAGAGTCTTTTAACCACGGACCACATTTCGATTTCATTTGCGCATCTGCACACACACACACACACACACACACACACACACACACACACACAAATACACACACAGAGACAGCTATATTAATTCCCCCCATTGCTCTGTGCCTTTTGTCCAAAAGGCTGGCGTCACAGGAGATATATGAAGTGCTGCGCGGCGATTTTCAGTGATGTGGTGCAAAGAGGTTGTGCTCACAAGTGGAGGATGTATGTGAGTGTGTGTGTGTGTGTGTGTGTGTGTGTGTGTGAGCGAAACAGCAGCAACAGCTTGGGGTGTGGCTGGGAAACAGGGAGAGAGAAGAGAATTACATCGGCGCATGTTAACACATCTTTGACAGAGAAAGAGTGTGTGTCCGTGTGTGTGTGTGTGTGTGTGTGTGTGTGTGTGTCTCCTCATCTTGGTGTGTGTGCCGGCCAGAAACCGACAGATCATGCGTCTCCAGGCATCTGTTGCATCTCATTAACTGCTGTCGGTATGAATTGTGTCAATGGACTTCTGTTTCTCTCTCTCACTCCCACACACACACACACACACACACACGCAGAACACCCACCACCCTTCATCCTATTCCGTTCACTCTGATAATCCCTTTATCTTGGCGCCTATTCAACACATAAAGGCCGCTGCCACTGAATAATGATGATGATCCTATCTACGATACATCTACTCTCCTTTCACTCTAATGCTAATCTTCATCTCAAGGTGACAAAGATATAGAAATTTTATGCATTCATTCTTTCTGGGCTAGATACGTTCCCATTCTTCAATCCTAGGTGTGTGTGTGTGTCTGTATGTCAGTATCTACTGGCTTGAACAGCAGAAGAACCAGTAAGGACACATTTATAGGTGCCGGCCAACACACACACACACACACACAGACACCCTTTTGTTTGGCCACCCACTTAACAGCCCCATCATGCTCCTCATCCCAAACTCCCAAAGTTCAACAGTTCAACCCCCCCCCCCCCAGCCTCCTTTAATGTTTGCTGAGAAGGTCGCATGCATTGTGAGTGACAGCGCCTGAAATCACGACAACAATCCATCTTTCACGCTTTGCAACTCCCATTTCCATATTTAAATGATATGCCTGGCTAGTTTGTGTAATCACAGAAAACGGCTCCACTGCACATTGACTTAAGCCGGTATTGTTTTCGGCGTTTCATTATTAGCTGAGCGGCGGCGCTGTCACAGAGCTAATCAATTTGAGGGAATGAGAGAACCCATTTGTTTTTCTGGCTGCAGTGAGGAGAATGAAAGCAAAGTTCACGAATTCACTTCCTCTTTCTCGGAGAGGCGAGATCCGCGCATATAAAGTGCAGTTGAAATGGAAATATTTTAATTGTGAGAGTGGGAAAGATGTTTTTCACGAGATGTTTTTGTGAGAAGGAGGAGGGGAAAAGCGGAACTGAAATTGAACGGCTGTTAGTGTGTGTTAGTTTGTGTGTGTGTGTGAGAGAGAGAGGAGACAGTGAGGGAGTTTCTTCCCATAGAGAGTGTTAATGGCTCACACAGACACACACTGTTTAACTGACTTGAACCAACGCTTAGAATAAAATCCTAGTGATCAGAATGCTGAGTGAGCGCTCAGGGTCTTTGGCAGAAGACACTAAGGAGAGGAAGCTAGAGGAACCAGAGATACATAAAGTGAACCCATGGAGCAATAATGATACACTGCAATGGAGTCGCATCATCATTACTCCATCATTAGAGAATCAAGGAGGCTGAAAAGTCTTTACTTGTGATGCTGTAGGCTGGAGTGCAGGTTAAGGTAAACTGAGTAGGCAGACAGAGGTGAAGGTGGAGAGCAAGCCGGGCAGACAGGCTGAAAATTGGAAAACTAAACTAATAAACACTAACAAACATACTAACGGAAGGAAAAAGAGAAAGAAAAGAAGGTAAACTTGGACAACAAACTTGAAAAAAAAGCTGACCTTAAAGACCCTCCCCGCTCAAAAAAAAAAAAAAAAAAACGGCCTCTCTTTTTGTGTTAATCCTCTTGGAAGCTTTACGTTGACTTTACAGATTTGAGTTTACAAGTCTGCCGCTACACTGAAGTTTTCACATTCCCCCACTGAAGCGGAGAGGCTTGCACTCACTTCTCTGAAGCCGAGTGGAGCGCCTTTTGCGTACAAAGCACGATTTGTGACATCACAAATGAGCACAGCCTGTCAACGTCTAACAGTGCAAGCATACGCAAATCAGAGCGTTACGTCTAGCATTGGACAGCTGCAGGATGACTGTAATATCAACAGATTGAGAAATAAGATTAGCATTTGGATACATCACCAAGTCAATTTTGATGCACCTTCTAGGCTTGTGTTCATGGATTCTCAGACACTCAATGAGGATTAGGAGCTAGATGATTGTTCAAGCCATTTTCAGGAGGTTATTAAACCTTTTTTTGCAGAATAAACATGTAAAACACAGATTTTTTTTTTTTTTTTTTGAAGGAATGCATCAATAGGGGTCTTTAAATACAAACTGAACCAATCAGGGAATCAGGAACAGGTGGGAGGACAGGGGAACAGGCAGGGAGCTGATTGGCTGGGAGAGGCAGGTACAACAAGGCGGGGCTAACAGGTGCGCAGGAGAAAACAAGCTATAGGCGGGACAACAGGATCACAGGAGGGACAAAAAGAGCACACACGCAATGCTAAAACCAAAAACGCAAAGCAAAGAGATTCTTAGCCCAATTTTAAGTTTAGCGTGTGTTGCAGTGAGATGGCTGTGATGCTGCTTGTTCATCTGTGCCTCATTTGATTTATTGCTCAAACACGAACAAGTCAAATGTCAGAATATGCAGCCTGACATTTGGTACGTAATAGCTGGACAAGGTTTCCGCTAAATGCCAGGGGATATCAAGCCTCAATTAAATTACAGCTTTTTGTTCATCCAATTTGAATACGGTAGTTTCTGGTTCGGTGGTTGGATTATACCCAGTATGCATGTGTGTGTTTATGGATGTATGAGTGTGTATGCTTGGAGAAACATCTGCGGGAAAGCAGGGTCATCAGTAGCCTCTGGGGGAGAAGACGACAGGAAATGGCTCTCTCCCATGGGGCCGTGTGACATTAACTAAAGGCAGATTTTACACACAGAGATAGATTTTGTATACACATACCACACAGATACACAAACACACACACACACATACACACAAGCACAAAGGTCAGGGTAGGACACAGCTGTCAGCAGGACTTAGGGAGCAGGGCTTTGTCATTTAAGGTCAAGTTGGTAAAGACACAAGACACATGTCACCGTTTCCGCCTCTATGACACGAAGCTGCATATTTTTCATGCTGAAATAATCATCTTTGTTTTTGCTAAGCGCCTTAGACAAGGACATGGAATTGAGCTGGGCTTTCGTTGTAGCTGCTACTCATATTACACACACAGACTTGTGACAAAGAGTCTGTGCTCATTCCTGTAGGGAGCTTCTCTTTTCTCTTCCATGAGGAGGTCAAAGGTCAAGGTTTCCTACAGACAGAGCCGCCAGGCCCACCAGGCAGATCAGTATTTAGCACCTCGGGCCCCATGCTTCGACCAATCAGATTTATTTATTTATTTATTTATTTTTTGAAAGCTAAATAAACCCTTTGAAACTTGAGCAAATTCACTTTCATTCAGAAACCTGCTGAAAAAGGCAATGAGAAAATTTGCAAAAATAAAAATAACAAAGAAAGAACCCTAACCAGAAAGAAAAAAAACAGAACACACTCAAAAACCAAAGAGCAAATGACCAGGGAAATTAGCACACATAAAACAAGAAAAACAAGAAAACAATCAGAAAATTGAGAAAATAATCAGTGATAAATTACAAAGAAAGTATTAAAATTAGATTAGAGGTTAGATTCGATTAAAAAAGATCGCCCCAAAAATGAAAAAGTGGAGACTTTGTTTGGAGGATGAAATGAAAATTGTCATGTCGTTAATTTTTGGACTTGAAGTGATCTATTCATGGTTAAACACAGGTGCCCCCAAGTACGTTTTTTGCCTATGACCCCCAAATGTCTGGGGACGGCACTGCCGACAGAGCAGCAGCCCCAGTGCTGGTAGCTAGTCAAGGACACCTCAGCAAGGTGGCTGCTGTCCTCTGCATAAAGGATGGTCTCACTAAAACATAAAGCATCCTGCTGCCCCACTCAGTGTTTGGACAGAACGCAGAGTAAATATAAACAACACAAGAACAATGACTGAAGATGCATATAGAGGTGGGGGAAGAGTGCAGTGAGTGTGTCCATGTTAAGACAAAACATTAAAGACTAAAAACTCAGGCGAATAGACCATGTTATTATAAATCAAACTAATACAGTTTTTATTTATTTATTTATTCCAGTCACCAGGTGGTCCTATGTCCTGCACATATGCTTGGCATATCTTTGTGGATAACAGATGTAACGTCTCGTGTTTTTGAATCATTGGGGAAAATGGCTCCTATTTGTTTACATGTCCCGTATAGGAGATCGATATAAATGCTGCTAGTAGATAGAGTTTCCTTATGTGTAAAGAGAGAGGCGTAACCCGGAGTATGGATGAAGACATACATACTGTACATATCTGTAAAAAAAAAAAAAAAAAAGAGAGAGAGAGACAGGCTAAACCAGGAGCCTTGCTAAATTATGCAGTTCCAATTTCCCCGTTTAGGGAGGACAGATCAGTTTCTCATGCTAAAAGTATTAACCCTTAGGATGGACATTGTTACCATGGCAACGCGGATTACATCCCTTGATTAGAGGCGACTGTATTAATTGGGGTCTGCATGCATGCGCACGCGTGTGCACAGCTGCATGTGCATACAAACATGAAACATGGAGATGGCCAGTGATCTGTGAATTATAGACACTGCAAGGGTTCACTAGCATTAAGCAGGCAGTGACCCTTTCTGACCTGAGGAACCCCCCCCCCAGCCTTCATGCACACACACAAACACACATACACACACACACGCACATTGACACTAATATGGGTTTGAAATATGATCTTGATGCGTTCAACTCACTAATCTAATTTACCAATTACTAGATGAATGTGGCTGTGTGTGTGCATATAAGCGAATGTGCTCAAATGAGTGTGTTTCTTCAAGTGTGTGTGTGTTTCTGTAATTGCATTGTCTCAGTCAGGGCAGGGTCCCTCTTCCACTGCAGCCTGTAGGAAGAGCCACTATTTCAATAAGCCTCCCTGGGGATGGGTGTGTCAGTGTGTGTGTGTGTGTGTGTGTGTGTGTGTGTGTGTCATTGGCACCGTCATTATGCCTGCAGTTCTGACTGTCTCCCTGCCTTCCTTCTTGTCTCCTGTCTGATTGCCTGCTCTTTTGCTCTTTATTTGTTGTTGTCGTCCCCTCTAGCTGCCTGTCGTTTCTCTTCCTCACTGAACACTCTTTCTCTTGGTTCCCCCACCTCCCTCTCTTTTTACCACCGCCTCTCACTTCCCTTGGCAGCGTTCTCCTCTCCTCCCCTCCCCCATATCTCCCACCCCCACCCTCCACATGGCCGTACGGTCAGGACACAAGATGGTCAGTGGTGTGTGTACATGTGCGTGTGTGGGTGTGTGTGCTCTTGTGTTTCTATACTTATACAGTCCCCAGAATGACAGAAAAATGAGGAAAAATCTCCAGAATGAAGACATTTAGTCAGGTTTTACTTCTTGAAGAGACTATTTTAGTGTTGTTTTTTTTGGGGTTTAGGGTTCATATCAGTAGGATAAGTAAAATTGGGTCGGTGTTAGGAATTTGGTTTAGGGTTAAGATTAAGAATATAGCAAAGAAAGTTAAGAATGAGTTGAAGAAAGTTCTTAAGCCTTAAGTAAAGGAAGTATAGGGACAAATATGTGTGGGAGTGTGCGCACATGTCTGGGCCTGCGCTCTGGGCATGAAGTGTGTTTATGTGTGTGTGTGTGTGTGTGTGTGTGTGTGTGTGTGTGTGTGTGAATGTAAGCATGTCCGTGCTCTGCACTGTTGGTGTGCATCTGTTTGTGAATGTGTGTGCTTGCTTGCATGCATACCTTTGCAACTTCTGTGCGTGCACGTGGGTGCATGCCAGAATCACAAGAGTCTCAGGCTCTGCATGCTGATTGGCGGGTCATCGATTAGTCTGGCCCTGCCCATATTTCCATGGTGATATTATGGGTTGGGTAGCAACAAAGGCAGCTCTCCCCCTGTGACCCGCTAGCTAGCTAGCTCTGTTAGCGGGGCATCACACGCTGGGAGCGTGAAATAGAGATGACAGAGGGAGATAGAGCTCATTAGAGCAAGCTTTGTCGTTTGAGTGGGACATTTTTACACCAAATTTGGTGCTCTTTTGGAACATGAGGTTTCGGGTGCGTTTTGTTATGCTTATGCTCTATCTATCTATCTATCTATCTATCTATCTATCTATCTATCTGTCTATCTGTCTATCTATCTATGCACGTGCTTGAGTGCGTACATATGTCAGTGTGTGTGTCCTGCACTCCTGCCCAGAGAGATCACAGAGAAGAAGCAGTACAAGCAGTCCTTTTGCATATGGTGCTTTTATAACTAGAAGGTCCTTTCCTTTTCAACAAACACACACATATACTAATGGATTCTGTGCGAACGAAGCAAAAATTTACATTCTTTTGAATAAACTTTAGTCATCACTTTCTTCCCTCTTTACTCCTTTTATCGTTCACGAAATGTTTCCCACTTCTCCTCCAGCGTGCACCACATTCCTCTACAGCCCGACTTCCTAAAAAGTTGAGTGTTTCTCCTTTAACAACTAGATTATTTATTATTGTGGAAATGCCTCTGGCTCTCCTGTGAGAAGCTTCCCAGGGCTCAGTTCTCAGTAGCCGTCCAGCTGTGCAGCCCCCACACCCTCCCTGTGTCTGTCTGCGCCCAAAGGACCCTGCAGAGGGAAGTGTCACACCACCACATAGACATCCACAGACCAGCCAGAGACTGAAGCATGGCTCTGTCTGTGGATATGAATTCTCTCTCTCTCTCTCTGTCTCTCCCCGTCTCTCTCTCTTTCTCTGTCTGCTCGCCAACAGCTGGTCCGACAGACAGCCCCCCTCCCACACACACACACACACACACATACACACACACTCAGTTCTGATTGGCTGGCACGCTTCACTGCAGTGTCAGGTAGGTCTCTGCCTGTCGAGTGAGGGACTCAGATTTGATTTCTTGGCTCTTTGGCTCTATTTCCTTGGATGGAAGGATATGCTTAGATGGGACATTTGATTAGTCTGGAGGTCCTAATGTGCGTGTGTGTGTATGTGTGTGTGTGTCCTGTACAGCTCCCTCACTTTCAGGCTTCGGGGTGAGAGTAGAATTTGGATTTTTGCCTTTTACTCCCAAAACACATTCCTTTTTAAATGGCTTTTCCAGTCGAATATTTTCTATGGCATGAAGCAGAGAGCCGCGCCGACTGTCTCCCTTCCAAGGCTTCTGTTTTCTTTCATCAGGGCCTGAAAGAGGAGCGAGAAGGAAAGGAGCATGACAGAGAGGGAGAGTGTAATTGTAGTCCTTGGCTTGTCTTGTATCACATGGTGGTCCATGGTGAAAAAGACACTTAAGGCTTTTCTTTCTGGTATATATCAAGAATTTCAGGGAAGAGGCACATTCTCACAAGGAAGAATGTGACTCACTTGTGTTTAGTCTACACAAGGTTACTAATCAAAAGAGTCTGATATTTTGCAAAGACCCTTTTGTTCTGTGGTAGGTTCAACAGGTTCCCCATATTACCGGTTAAGATGGCAGTTTAAGATCATTTTTATGAGTTAATGTGTTGCACAGTGGAATGATGCAGGAAATACAGCAGAGAGAGGGAATGACATGCAAAAACTATAAAGAGACAGGCGTGAACACTGTTGCCCACTGCCTCACAGGCAACTCGGTAATGCCAGTGCCTGGACAAAAGTTTCTCCAGACTTTGGCATAATGCAGACACATAACTGTAAAATAGAGCACAGATGCTACTTTAAAACAGCTTTGGAACCTTTGACAAGGTAAAGCTAACGTGCACACTTTTTCCCTAAAAGGAGTGCAAAGAAATTCAGCGTGCACAGTATGCACAAAATGCAATTTTTGTAGCTTTTGCATGTTGAGATACAGTGAGAGACTGGATTGCGTCTGGCTGTTTGAGATTGTGGCTCTCTGTTTTAAATTAGTTAAATTAAGATGCACACATTCAGGCAGTAGACATGCTGACTGTCAGCTGCGTGGCCCAGGATCAATTCCGCATGTTGACACGCTGCCAACCTGAATCCCCACCAGCTGCAGGGCGTTCAGTAGCTGAGCCTGACCTGTGACCTCCCTCCAGAGAGGTATGCACAAGAGAATTCCCCTTTGAAAATTAATAATCAATCAGTTTATTGCAGTCAGTAGTGCACCATATTATTATTATCATCATTATCATGGAGAGGGTTTACAAGAAAGACAATACGATAAAAACAAGTGCAACGAGGCCGTTACAACACGCACACCACCTGTGCAGCTTGCCAATCCTCTGCGAGTTGCGTTCAAAACATTTCTGTGGATTTTTTCCTCCACCATAAATAGCACTGATGGGTAGAAGGGAATGTTGCCATGGTGACACAGAGCTGTGGCAGCCGATAATTATTCTGGTTTAAGTGCCAGCAGAGAGACACACTTGCTGGCACATGCTGGCAGATAGTGACACTTGGACGCCGGGCTCTGAGACACGGTGCTCCTGAAGCAATTTGGGAATTCGTTAGATGTTGCACACCTAACGACACTTTGACCAGACGCCGCCTCTGATTTTTAAGCCGTTCCCCCCGCAAAATGAGCAGATGAAGGTCAGCAATCCCGTGGAGTAAGAGTTTTGTATCCTCTCACGTTTTACGATCCTGGCATAGTGGCAGCGGTTCAGCGGGAATGCCAGCAAGATTGTGAATCAAAAAAAAAAACCAAAAAAACAGCAGCACTCGCTCCCACACATGCTCACTGATTGAAATTACATACGACGCAGCAGGACAAGCAACAACAGCACACACCTAACGGCACTGAATCCTACAGCTTGGAGACCATTCATGTATATATCTGTGTGTGTGTGCGTGTGTGTGTGTCCAACACATAATGACCATGGTCAGTGTACAGTGTGCAGTGTTAGATGATAAGAGTCAGGGGAATGATGTCACCTAGTTATTATCCTCTCACTTACACAGGTGGTCTGGTCAATAAAGCAAACATTATCTGTGTCCTTCTGTATGTGGAAGGCAAGGGACACTGCCAAACACTGGGGAGACAGTATTGTAGAGGGTGTATGTGTGTGCGTGTGTGTGTGTGAGTGTGTGTTGAGGCGGACAACAGTGCGACTAGAAGCTGGATATTTTCCAATATGTGTGTGATAAGGGTGTTAAAACACAAATTCGCACACAATTCTCCTGCGGCACTCATACTCACATGCACGCACTCTCCCAAAATGCCCCTTTGCAACACACACGTGCGCACTCAGCACACACACACACACACACACACAGCTACACCCTCCTATGACTAGAGTATAATATGCTGCTCTGTGCCTTGCTTCCACTGGCAGTAATCCTCCCTCTCCTCTTATCTGCTCTCTTCCAGGCAAGGCCGACCTGAATAATCATCCAAGGTGTCAAGGTAAGGCTGTGTTTGCCTCTCACCAGCCATTCACACCAGCTTGATAGGAATGTAAGCTCCTGTGTATTTATCAAACAGGGAGAGACACCAGAGCTCGAACAAAAAGAAGTTATACCGAATTCTTTGAAGAAGTTAAATTGGCTTCTGCGGCTTGATCTGATTCGCAGCAAAACTTGTAATTCCTCGCCGGCGAGAAGACGCCCGGCGCCTCCCCAGCTCCCACTCTCCCTGGTCGCATTAGCATAGAGACACAATGAAGTTTTTCACTGCCTTCACAAAATACACATAAACACACACACACACACACCAGAGGTTGGCTCATGCACCCACGAAGAAAGGAGGCAAGGCGGGATAGATTGTCACATTTCCGTCACCCCCTGCCTGTCCGTGCCTGGTCTGGTGTTGCTGTCCTCTTGACTGATTGGGACGGGAAGGGCATGCAGAAGAGGGCAGATAGACAGATAGTGAGAAAGACAGGCTGATACACTGGATCCTGTTCAGCACCCTCTTGATTTATTTATTTATTTTTTTTTTTGTTCCTCCTTGCTGTCTTTTTCTGTCAGTCACCCTGTCCATTTCTCTCTTTCTGTTCCTGCTCCACTTTCTCTGCCCTCTCCCTCGGACGCAGACACTGCAGTGCCCACGTCCTCGCAGGCGTTAGATGCGCGCAAACAGACACATCCGTGCAGTGCACACACACACACACGTCATGCACACACAGTGGGAGCACGCCATCTAAAACTCATTTATTCGGGTGTTTTTTTTTGTGTGTGTGTGTGTCTGGGATCTCTATGCAAGATCATCCCTTTCATCCCCTCCTCCATAACTCACCCTCACAACTCGCCATAAATCACCCGACGATAACATCAGGGGTCCATCAGTTCCCTGAAACACAACTTTGGCTGTTAGCGAGATACGTGAGGAGGTTACTTATGTTGTGCGCAGAGCCCAGACACCAGTGGTGGATGCTCTGGTATGAGGGCCACTGCAGCAGACTGTCTGCACTGCGGTCTGACTCTGCTCTGCCCTGCCACCTGCTGGCCACTTCTGCTCATAGGCGGTAACTGCACTGCTGCTGTTGGGTGGTATTGATTAAACAGTGTTATTAAACCTTTCTTTCTGTACCAATGAATGTCGACGGATGAGATAATGCAGGTTATGGTCTGACTCAGTAAGACTTAAGCTTGCAATAAACCCACAAGACAGGTTAAGTTTATTTGAAAACTTTTAATAATCTCTCATTTGATAATGAAGATATGGCTGTCTGTTAGACTATGATTCCTCTGGTATGGTTCAGTTTGCCATTGTCTTGTTCTAACTGCTAGTGATTGCTTTAAGTGGGTGATAAATACCCTAAACTGATGCAAAATCCTGCACTGAGGCTGCATTTCCAAAAATTAACTAAAGTCGGTGTCTGTTTGCTTCACAGATCATTTATTCCGAAACGCGTTAAGTGGTAGCAAAGTGGCTCTTGACTGGCACCCTTGAGATAGGGAACAATATTGATTGCAATTTGCCATAATGATATCAATTATTGCCCATTTGCAAGACTAGCAGGTAACACACTGAAGAGCTGTTTGCACATGGCTGATTGTATCCTCCAGCAAACAGCGCCGATCCTCGACTAACAGTACTCATTCAGGATCTGCTGGAAGGGTGAAGCCATACTCAAATTCTTCCAGTGCATATTTAAATTCAGTTAAAGCCAGTATAATGTGGGTTTTCTACCATCTCCATTTGTCCAAAGCTGTTAGCAGCCATCTGCCTCTCTTCAGACAGAATTCTAATATAACATCCCTAATAATCATCATCACAGGTGTTTTATTACATATGAAGATCATCCGTGTGTAACGTAACCCACAGGTTCTCTATGTGTCTCTTCCTTTCTTTGTTTGTCTCTCTTCCTCCTCCCCTGCAGCCAGCACCTGCTCGATGTCCTCTCCTCCCACAGTGTGATGCGTCATGGCTCCGGTGCTGAGTGGAGTGTGGTGGGGGCCGGAGGCTGGCATCGTGGGGTCGGGGGCGGCGGCCGCTAGTGGGGTGGCATCGTGGCTGGGCAGTGGGCAGCTGGTCCTGGTTGGCACCCTGAGCACCCTCATCGCCCTGGTGCTGCTTTCACTGCTGCTGCTGCTGTGTGCCAGCTGCCAGGGGTGAGTGGCATCATACACACACATGCACACGCACACACACATGCACACACAAACACACACACTGATGATTATTTATGTCCAAAGAAAAAAAATCACCACACTAGAAGTTGTAAGGCATGGCTCAGGCGAACTTCTGGTTTTCACGTTGTTAGTTGTACCCTTGCATATTCAAAAATGCTGGCTTTGCATGGAATTATATCTATCTATCTATCTATCTATCTATCTATCTATCTATCTATCTATATATATTTTTTTTTATATATATATATATATATTTAGCTATATAAATTAAGTTGTTTATCATTATCAACATAATCATCATCATTGGTACTATTATTATTATTATTATTATTGTTGTTGTTGTTGTTGCTACAGTAAAAAAAAAAAATAGCTGAAAGGGCATTCTCTATTGTGATTTTGAGTGTGACATCAGTTGTGTGCTTTGTTACTGTTAATCGAAAACCGGTGGTCCTCAGGGGTGCACTGGCTTTGTAACAGTTACCAAAAAGTATGCTGTCAGAAAAAAAAAAAAAAAAAAAAAAAGTTTTCCTTAAAGTAGTGCACATGCATGGGAATACAGAAACAACAGAGATGGGGAACCAGCTCCATAGTTCCCATAAGAGTTGGCATAGCAACTAATAAAGCACTTCTAGCTGTGTTTTTTGGGGGATTATCAGCGCCTTTGGAACATTTCTTTGATCAGTCACTGTGCCGAGCCGCAACTACCCAGTATATAATGTACTTTGAGGACTTGGTGATATGCTGGGAGAGGAACAGCCTCCTCTTTCTTTTGATTTACACCTGAGTTTCTAACAATGAGAGCGAGGCCTCAAACGGCAGCATCAAGGCTTCCACTGCATTATAATCTCACTCTCACGTCTCTCCCTTCCTGTCTCCATTTGTAGGCAGAAGAAAGCGGCTAATGGACATCCAGCAGCAGACCATGAGAACCTCATGAATGGAGTGAGTTGGACTTGAGGTTTTCAGAGAAAGATCCCTCTCTTATGCAACAGTAGGCGAGAACTTCAGACTTGTAAGGGAAATTTTGAAGGGACATTGAAGCCGCCCGTGGAGTGGGGCTTTAAAGAAGAGGCTCCCACTTAGAAGGAATTTCTGAAACTGTGATTAGCTTTCAAGTTCTGCCTCTTGCATACTTTTTTATGTGTGTGTGCGTGTGTGTGTGTGTGTGTGTGTGTGCACGTGTTTGTGTGTGCGCTACCTTTTGATCATCAGACAGGTTGTTGAATAAGACATTTAAAGACAGTGTCAAAGCTAGCTAGTGCAAGAGAATCTCAAAGAGGACTGCCTTTGAGGAGAGTTGCTGTGTTTGTGAACATGTTGATGTGACGGTGCATGTTTGTCAGTGTGCATGTGTTTGTGTGTATGTGTGCGCGTGTGTGTGTGTGTGTGGTGGTGGTGGGGGGTGCTGTGAGTGGAGTAGTGCACAGGAGTAGAAGAGAACAGCTGTGGGTTTTTAGTCAGCTTGTCAGTGAATGTCAGGCAGATTAGCATCTGTAATGACCATAGGGAGATTACATGTGCTGGAGCATGTGCATGTACAAACACGCACACACACACACACACACACACACACACACACACACACACACACACACACTTGCACTTTCTCACACACAGTCTGTCTCTGTCTGTGTCACACATGCACACTGATGGAAAACCTTTGGGAGCTTTTAAAATAGATATCTGAGGTCAAAAGGTCAAAGTTCAGTGATAAACAGGGAGTGTGGGAAATCACTGGAAGAAAACCATGTAAATTATACATGGGAAAGATTATTAGCTTAAGCTAAAAGCTGGAAAAATATTTACTCAGAGGAATTCGCTATTTCTTAAACCAAAGCAATAACACAGTGTCACACATGGAGCCAGGCTTGCACAGCAAGACACAAATCCATGTGTGCAGGAGTGTGTGCGCATTAGTCTTGGCATGGAAGAGTGTCATGTGGGTAATCAGGCAATGTAACCGCTGGTAATGAGGCTGCATGCCTGATTGACACATGCACACACATGCATGTGTGTATACGTGTGCGTGTGTATCATTCATCCAGGTAGCCTACATATGTGCATCATCCGTCCTTACTTACACACACAAACATGCACACAGAGACACACACACACACACACACACACACAAACTGATATTCCCTTACACATACACAAACATGCAAACACACACTCACACAAAACCTCCTCACACACACCGCTGACTGACAGCTCCCCGCCGGTAGCCATGCTGTTTCCAAAACGCTGTCAGCCGCTGATGGGTGATTGGTTACTACTGCTAGGAGAACAGATGAGGCAATTTGTTACAAATCCAGTGACTGCTATGAACATATTTTTCATTAAAATATTGCAATGTGTCTATTTTTACTGGAAGTCAAAACAAGAAATTACAGCACATGACGTTGTTAAAGAAAGCAGCAATATTCAGTGCTTGTGCTTATGGCTTCCTGATGAAATATGCAGTTATGACAAAAGACACGAAGAACAGCAAAATATTCACTGTTAATAAAGGCTTAATATTCATCGAGTCGATCTACAGTGTCACACACCTCAGTGCAGTTGAATGTAACATCATGATCATTAGATGGTACTAACTCCCATAATATTGATGTTTCAGGAACTAAGCAACATATAAGTGTGACAAATGCCTGGCTTTCATAGACTAAGTGACATCCACTTATCCTCTTATCCTGTCACACATTCTAGGAGCGCGTGTGTGTGTGTGTGTGTTTGTGCTTTCGTGTGTTTGTGCTTTCGTGTGTGTGTGTGCCTGTAGGATTGCATGCGTGTGTGTGTGTGCATTCCTCAGAGCCTTTTTACATTTGATGGATATCTCCAGTCTAACCTTTATACCGTAGCGCAATTGCTGGGTGGTCAAATTATTTCAGGAGGGGCCATTTAAATGACGGACCATGTCACAGGCTGACAGGTTAAAAGGGGGTCTTTGTCTTTGCGGACGGATAGATTGGTGCTCCTCGCTAACCTGCAATCTGTCTGCCTGTCTTCCCAGCGACCGTGTCCCAGCACTCCAAACAAGGTCCCACCCTCCCCTCCCTCGCCTCCATCTTTTACTACACCCGGCATTTGTTAACTTTGTCAGCCCCAGGGTTGAAATTTCCTATATTTAGTCTCTTTAGCCGGACCCAGGCTCATTAAAACAACATACCAGAACTCTTGTCCTGTGAGGCTCAACCAGACACATCGTGTGTGACCCAATTTGAGTCCTGATTTGTGGTGAAGACCTGAAAGCGTTGGCTCGGTGAACGTAATGTGAATGTAGTCTATAATGGATTAATGGGCCTGCTCTTGTTTTGATTATTCAGCATGGTCAGGACTAAGGAAGAAGAAGAAGATATGTTTCCTTGTGTTGGATCCCCCCCCACCTTCTGCAAGAAAATTAAACATCTTAACTAAAAAGATGCAGTTAAAGATTTTGAATCATGTTAGTCTGGTCGAGGATTCTCTCATGAAGAGCAGAAGTTATGAGGGTAGGTGACCACTAGGTGGGGTTGTGGAGCTTTTAGCATACAAAATGACTGAACCATAGCTTTCAGAGGAGGGAAACAACAAGCCAAACAAAGAGACTCTCAGCACATCACCTGTTATGAGGTTTCTCTGCTGTTTTCTAAGCCCCTGGTTGTGGATAATTGACTCGGTTATTCATAACATCTTTATCTCTAGAAATAAGATAAAGCGTAAAGATGCAAATAATAAATCATGCTTCAGTGCAGGAGAGCACGCAGGATTGTTTTTGTGTTCATGAGTGTTATTTTTCTAGAAGAGGACAAAATACTACATGGTTACACTCAAATGAATAGTTCACCCATGTATTTACAGAACACCTGGTTTAAACTGTATGGAGTATTTTCATGGTCTTTTTATCTCTCCTTTTTGTAACTCTAAAGAAAATATATTTCCTTATTATCAGTATCATAAATGAAAATACTCCAGATTTTACAAGTTTTAGCAGTATTTAACTGTGAAAAGTAACCATAGTCGTCTGAAGAATAGTCCCTTTCAGAGTCTGAAATTTCTAATGCATTAGTCTGTGTGAGGTATTGTTGGTGTAACTATTCCATGTACTCGAGTGTAGTTTAAATATTCATATTCAATGATCTTATTGTCATTTCTTATCTTATTATGTGATGATCTTATCATTTTCAGGCAAAACCACACTCTGCTAAGTAACTAGTATACCCACAAGATGACTAGTGGTGCAAAAATCAAAATATTTCCCCCTGAGTTGTGGTGGACGAAAAGTATAAAGTCTCACAAAATGGAAATAGTCAAATAAAGTTGCAGTATCTCAAAACTGTACTAAATACCACACTTGAGTAAATGTCCTTTGGTTACTTTGCACCTCTGTGTTTTTCAGTGACAGTTTTGTGGAGCTGACAAGTGTTGATTAGAGTGTTGTTTGTTCACTCACAGAGCTAATGTGGCTCCGGGCAGAGGCTGAAACTATCTAAATGTGCTAATTTAACTCTGAGTAGAGACTTACGTAAACACTGATATAGTGTTAATGATTATTCTCCAGGACTTAACATAGTCCTGCCGGTTATGCTGCATGGTGCAGCAAACAAGGAGACAACCTTCCGCCAGATTGAGCCACCAAGTTTGCAAAAATCCACCCTGCTGAAATGTCCTTGAGCCAGACACCGAGTGGCCTCCAGCTCCATGCTGCTGCTCGGTAGCTCTGACCTCCCTGTAGGAGGGCAAGGGAAAGGAGAATTTCCCTGTGGGTAACAGTAAAGTACAGAATTACCTTATGGCAGCATGTTACTCCTCCATGGAAGTGCTGTGCTGGACTGTTTTCACTTTTCTTGACTTGCTCTGTGTGTGTTATTGAAAATGTTACGTGATATTAAGCAACATCAAGTGTGCCTATTTACAACACTTCGAGTGACACAAATTATTCCCTAAACTTTTCTGTTCTGTTTGTGAGTGGTCAGCTGTTTGTGAGATGCCTAGAAAAACTCATCTCATATTGTCATTGCTAGACTTGCTCCAATTATACCTACTGAACATTTTCCTATGGAAACTACATCAGTGTTGAAGCTAGCTGCTATGGTGCCCTGGGCGAACAACCCACCAACAAAAACTGTGTTTGTCTCCCTGCCCAAACCAGGCCTTTACGCCAACCAGAAAAAATGTGACTATATGTCTGAAACTGTATAATCACAGTACTATGAATGAATTGTGGGTTTATCTGGTACCCTTTAGTTTAGATTGCTTTTACTTGTACTGTGTAAAGTTGATACAAGTTGGCATAAGAGGTGTGCTATTTTTGCTTGATTCATCATCCATTACAACCTAGAATCAGGATGCCCACTCCGACAGCGTTATGACATCACAATGTGCAAATGAGCGATAGAAAACCACAATGTCGCGTCACCATTCCAAAATAAATTAATAAATAAATAGATAAATACCCGGTAAGTTTCCTCTGTGGGCTGCTCACACCGAAATCTGCCCGTGCCATGATGTTTTGACTGTATAGATGCTGCGGTGGAAGTTGACAAGGGCGACATGATTTCTGTTCCCTTCAGGAATTAAAAGATTCGTTTTATTTTTTTGGTGTGATCTGTAATCATAATCACCTACCACAAGATGTTCATGCGTTGTAAATGCTGTGGTCAGTTTTACTAGCGTCAAGGTGATTTTCCAATGAAGCCTCAGAACTAACCAGCATGACGTGCCGTGTTGTGTTGCAGGTGTCAGAGAGAGAGACGTTCAGCCAATCAGCAGACAGCCCAGGGACAGACCTGGCCATCAGCACAACCTCTCACAACGGCCCTCTAACCAGCGGTACAGGTAAGACAGGATGTTCAAATTAGTGCAGCACATCATCTCTCCACTGTCCATGACGTTAACCGTTGTAACTCCATGATATTAACACTAGTGGAATTGCTGGCACAGTGCAATATGTCTCGGCTGTCCGTGAGGTTTAGCACATGATATTAACATTTGCTTAGCTTCATTGTCAATGAATGTTGGTCAGATTCACAGTGGTCACATTCTCAGTGGTTGTTTTTGTCCTAAGAATATTATTTTATTATTTTCCCTGGGTCAGTATGAGATATTGTAGAAGTGCAACACATTGACAGCTGTCCTTAGTAGTGAATTTGTATACAGTGATGAAAGGGGGCGAATTGTATGTGCCTCAGTTTAAAGTAAAAAAAAAAAAAAAAAACATGAGTATACCTCGCTCTCAGTGAAGAAAACAAAGAGACTCTTTTTCTCCGCCCCCTCCAGTTCTGACAGACACCCAGGACACCAGTCCCCAGCCGTCAGAGGAGCTACTCTCCAGCCAATCAGAGCTCAGGTCCTCCAAGTGTCCTCAGGACCGCGAGCTTCCCAGCATCCCTCCTAACAGCGCCCTTATCGGTGACGGGCCCCCAGCCTCAGGGGACGGCACCTATGAGGTCAGTGCTTGATTCACCTCAGGAAGCCACAGTCACGTTTTTACTTGAACCAGACTTGATTTGATTGGTTGGTGGGTTGTTTGGCTGGTCGACTAATTGATTGATTCAGTCAGCTTAGAGTGAAAATATAATGTTGACAAATGGAATTATTGCTTTTTTTCTTTTTTTTCACAAACAGAAGGTTGCCACAAGAGGCTGAATTTAATGGAAGGGCTGACTGATTGATTGAGTGATTGAGTTTGCAGTCTGACAACAGCATCACAAAATGCATAAAACTGTGCATTGTTTTCAGCCATCTAGTGCACCCTTTTTAAAAAATGCAAAAAGTGGGGTAGCCAGCAAAAGCAAATATGGGTGTGTGTGATGATGGATCACCAGTCTCTATCAATATTATGGTTTTCTACTTGCAACACTTGTCATGCTTGAGTCGTGGCCAGAAGTGAAACACAGTTGAAAACCTGAGCGAGAGCGTGAGAAAGAGAGAGAGAGAGAGAGAGAGAGAGAGAGAGATCCAATTGGTGCCAGCGTTATTTCAAATTCTAGTGGAGATCCCAAGGTGTCCAAAGATATCAAATATGTCCCGCTGCATTACAGGGAAATGTATATAAAATGCTGCACAAGACATCTCAGTAATTTCTGTTTGATGTAACGGTGCAGCCATAAAACAATGGCATCTTGGGTTTGAATATTTCACTAAATCCACTGAGAGACATTCCCAACACAGTTACAATATCCGGGGCGAAAAAAAACCAACAATCGAAAACAGAAGCTTTAGCTGTCACGTTTCAATGTCAGCCCCTAAAAATAAAAGAAGAAGGGCTTCTTTGTAGACTCATAGAAGAGGGGGAGCTCGCTGCTCTCTGCCATTATGCTCCACTGTAGCTGCGGCTGCTCTGTGTGCAGCAAATTTGGAGAGTTTACCGACAGAAAAATGGAAATGCGCCCCCAATAAAGCAAAACAGTGCCACCAGTGCAATGTAGGTTTCCAGCGTCTGCTGTGAAACAGAGTGTTGAGGGTGAAACTTCTCTTTAATTTGAAAAACAAAATGTTGAAATTAACACAGGATTTCGCTATAGACATCATAACCGTGTATGCAGCTCATAAAATGTGATTTGGTGCTTATTTCCTCTTGGCTAAAGATGAATTGACAGCCATGTTTAACAATGCAACGTCTGATGATGCAATCTCCAGATGGTGAAGGAGATGGCGGTGGCGTCGCGTGACGTCAGCGTGGAAGACTCCCTGTACGAAACGGTGAAAGAGCTCAAAGACCCCCCCGCGCAGCTCGGCCTGCCCAACGGTACCTCCCACCTGAGCCCCGCCGACTCCCCCCATCACCCCCCCGCTCTGCTCAACGGCCACCTCAGCCCCTGCACCCCTGAGCGGGGGCCCCTGTGCGCCGGGGTGGAGTACGCCTCGGTTGACCTGAATAAGAAGAGCCGCTACAGCGCCGACATGGAGGCCAAAAGGCGCTCGGATAATGCCGGCGCCCCCCCGCACAGGCCGCCGGAGGAGCCTGAGGACGACTTGCCCCCGCCGGTGCCCGAGAAGGTTCTGGATGAAAACGACAACCAGCCAGGGATGGTTAATGGGGTGGTGGGGGCTGGGCTACACAATGGAGAGGTAAGGAGGGTGTGTGTGTGTGAGTTTGTGCACATGGTCTCACACCTGTAGATTTTAGTCTGGCAATATTTGCAAATGCAACAGAGAAAACTCAAGTGGAGGGAAATGCACAATGGAGAAACCGAAAACAAAGAAAAAGCGTCAATGGAAAGACATCTCCAAAACTCCCATATGAATTTGCACTAAGATTTCTCTAGTGATAGACATCCCCCCCCCCTCTCTCTCTCCATCTCTCTCTCTCTCTCTCTGCCAGTCCCTGGTGCTGGCATCAGCCAAAGTTAGCTGGCTGGAGGAGAGAAGATGGAGAACAAAGGGAAAAGGGAGACACATCTCCTACACAATTATCATCTGCTAAGCTGCCTGCTCAATGTCGCTGTAGGGAGAAAGAAGGAGAGAGGGAGAACATGAGTCCACGCGAGAAGAGAAGGGGGGGTCGAGGAGAAAGTGTAGGAGGGAAAGGGAGGAGAAAAATAGGAGATAGACAGAGGGAGGAGAAAGTGACAGATAAAACAGATAGTGATGGAGAAATGGGAAGAGAGCAGCAAGACGGAGAGAGAGGTACAATGGGTGAAACAGCGAGGGAGAGAGAGAGAGAGAGAGAGAGCATACAAATAAAGCCATTTATAGTGGAGAGGGAGGTCGAAGAGGATGGCATGAGGGGGAGAACATAGAGGATAGAGGAAGGAGGAGCGGTGGGAAGAAAAGAAGAGGTAGCTGCTCGGTGACAGCGAGCGGAGCTGTTGCTGCTGCCACCTCACTGTGTTGTTTCTCACATGCAGAGATCCATCAGGGAAAGACACACACACACACACACACACACTCCAGCAAACACACACAGTGAGCTTAGAAAGAATTGCATCAGGCGAGCTGAAGCTGACAAACTCATAACTGCGCCGAAACACACACACACACACACACACACACACACACACACACACATCAGAGCGTCGTTCTGCCACACAGCTGCGTGAGGAGGCGTCTGTTCTACTTTGTGGTTCTTCCTCATCTCCCCTCTTGTCTCCCCTCCACTCTTCATTTCTCGGCATCTCTTCCCACTTCTCCGCTCATTCTTCTTCTCCGTTCCTGTCTTCATCTTTCTTCCTCCCTCCCCTCCCCTCTCTGCACTTCTCCTCGCCTTGACTCTCGCATCCCCATATTTCTCTCCGCTCGCTTATTTTAGTGCTGCCTCTCTCCTGCATCCAGCTCCTTTCCTTTCCTCTTTTGTTAATCTCTTCTCTTCTCCTCTCCTCACTTCTCCTCTCTCCCCTCCTTTTAATCCCATCTCTCCATTCCTTTGTCTCGCCTGTTGTGGCCAATTAGTTAATCACTGATGGTGCTGCTCATTTGGACAGCAGGCGAGCCTAGCCTTGTCTGACCCCGGTGCTGTGATGAAATACTGAACCACTGAGCCCCAGTACCTCCAAACCACCCAGCAGACAGACTCACACACACACGTTTACATACACACACTCAAAAAATATGACCGTATTGACTCATTTATTCTTATGCTGTGTGTGTATGTACACATAGCACCCCGTATATATGTGCATCTACACATACCTCATCGGGATGTCTAGTCAGCATTAATTCTGTATCTTGTATCCCATCCCCCAATATTACACACACACACACACACACACACACACACACATAGACACACCAACATTTATTTGTCTACATATATTTTCATACACATAGACTCCCTGGGGCTGATTTAAGGTTAACCCCGAATGTTCCAGGCTCCCTGTGGTTTATGCTTGTGTATGACCAGGAGTTGTTGGTGATTTGTCTTGTCACATCAAGCATGTGTGTGTGTGTGTGTGTGTGTGTGTGTGTGTGTGTGTGTGTGTGTGTGTGTGAGTGTGAGTGAGTGAGTGTGTGAGTGTGTGTGTGTGTGTACTGTGTGTTTGTCTGAGCCTAGTGAGTGCCAGCTGGCCACCATCACCATGACAGTTAGTCTGGCTTCATGATGGATGACATGGGCTCTAGGAACACGCTCACTTTCTCTCTCTCTCGCCCTCGTTTTCTCTCTCTCTCACACACACACACACACACACACACACACACACACATACGCACAAACACACACATACATGCATATGCTGGGATCTCTGTATGTGAATGTCTGAGAGGCATTCCCTTAGGTAGAAGCCAAGTGAATGCCACACACACACACACACACACACAGGCACACACATGCACATAGGCACACAGAGAGGCAGGCTTTGTCTGCATACGTTCCCATAGTTTCTGGGTTAATTCGTAGTTCAGGCGGACACACACCCACTGCACAAAGCCTGTCTCACCTTTGTTCCACAGCCTCTGCGAGCCCGTTGACTTGTACAGCTACTGGACCGTCGTGAACAATGTTAATGCTTGTTTGCAATCATTTGACTGGGTGTTGCCTGCGGGCTTGTGATGTAAGGTGGAGGAAATGAATTTGACCTAGCCAGTGGGCTGCTGGGATGCGGAGCTACACAGGGGACACATTCCACACAAACTGGGATATTCAGTATGTCAGCACCGTTGAACTGCCTGTCGCTATAGGCAATGACTATTGTTAGATAGGTGTGTTTTCCTGTGTGGATTTGGTTATTTACTGCGCCTGTGTGTGGCGTAATGTAATGTAATTTGAAAATGCGTGCACGTGGCTTATATATGTATTGGTTAATTTGGAACTGTGCCTTGTGCATAGGCCTGAAAGAGGGTGAGCAAGACAGAGAGTGCAGATAACAGTCCGGGTTTATGTATTCGTAGCAATTTATCCATGTGTATGTCAACATGCACGCCAGCATGACTGACACATTGGCACCTGAGTCGTCCATCTTCTCAGGCGACTGTAATCAGCTTACTGTCGTACCGCGTGTCCTGTATGTCTGTGTGCCTGCTTCTTACACATGAACACGGCCGCATAATCCCCTTTCTCCCTCTCACATACACACACAAACATAAACACGCACGTTTTCTTTGTAATTTCACTATGTATTAATATAATATCACTGAAATTCAATATGTCTGGGTGTATAGACACAAAACAGGCACCCATCGATAAAGTTGTGGTTATATCTTCTTTTTCTCACTCTGTTTGAATAACGCAGAACTATAAATATTAGCTTAATATACATAAAGAGAGCATCAGTGTTTGATTTAGCTCTGATTGCAAGGAAAATGCATCAAAAGCACGCTGAATAGCCCGTGCTTTCTGTTGACCATGCCACTGAGTAAATGAGATTGGCACTTTAATTTACAGAGATACTTGAGCCAAGACTATGGGGACTGTGAATTAGATGAACAAATATTGTGAGAGACACTCTGAGGTGCTGTGACAGGGTCAAGTCACCTGCGCCCGTGTTTCATGAAAAGAGTCCTCCGGGGCAATCCGCCTAATTGGTTGGCTAATTGAAGCAAAATGAAAAAGGCATCTGCTGCATCACAGAGTGCGTTGGATCTATAAAAGTAATCATGTCTCCAAACATGCGTTATCCATAAAGTAATCATATTGATTTACACTCTTAGTAGAAGAAGCTAGAGAAATTAGGGAGGCTGCACAAGTGTGAAGATACTGTGACACACTGCTGGGATGACTGGCCTGATGGATGATCTCCGTGCACAGTTTTTCACGTCGTTACAGAACACAAGGGTGTAACCGGTGTGGGAATATACCTTTGACACTGCTAGCACTGTGCCTCAACAAGTGAGCACTAACACAGCTGTCCAGCATCAGTATGTCCAAGAACACAGTATACCTTATTTTATAGTCTGAATCGAGTCCACAAAGAATACTAAAAAAGGAGCTTTTTTTCAGAGATATGTATAAAAATTTTATGTGATGTACGCTATTTGGTCAATGGTAGCAGGGATATTGACATTCTTTTTAGACTCCCGAGGTGTTTGTTGGCGCTGTCAGATGTGCTTTGTTGATTAATGGCTCTCCCATCGATCATAAGGCGCTGTGGACAGAGGCTGTGCACAATAACATCACGCTCTCTGTCTCCGCATATTGACTTTCAATCAATAATTTTCTTAATGAATGAGTGGTTATATACAACATTAGCTGCTTGTGTATCACAAGCAGAAATGGCATATACAGAGGCAGTCTCCCTCTACTTGTGGGAAGAGTTTATTAGCCGACTGTACTGATGACCAATCAAGCCGTAAGGCATTGATAAAGATTTTACGGTGGTGTTTTGTTTTTAATAAATCGTTTGCTAGTGATTTTAGTAATGCTGGTGTAAATCCGTGGGGATTGAAACCATTTCACAAAATTGCATACCTTGAAAGTACTGCACTTGTTCTAAGTATTATGAAAGCTTGTGATAGTAAAAGGCACCCCTTGCATATGGGCAGGAAAAAGCAATTTATTTATTTTACAACAGAAAGATGGCACTAATTTCTCTTATTTTAAAATGTGTTGGAAGCTTTTCAGTGTTATAAAGAAGACTTCATCAGGCCTTAATATGGAGGGCTTCTAAAAATGCTTTCTTCTAGGAGAAGCATGTACCTGCTTTGTAGCCTTGGGAGTGTTTTAAACTTCTGATTCTGTATTCAGTCTTGTCTTATCATACAGTGGCTTCCATATCTAAATCTATCTTTTTGTTCTTTCCTCCACCAGTTACACTCCCCTCTATCTCCCTCACCAGGGCTCGACAACCACATTGTGTCAGACAATGAGGTAAGTGTCTGTTAAACTCCCTTATTCCCCAACCTGTCGTTTCCAGTCCCGAGACAGCAGCACTTTACACTGTGAATGCCAATGCTCCAAGCACCTAAGAGATATGAAAAAAGTATGGAAACTCGGAAAAGAGAGCATTCAGCCTCAGCAGCTGAATTAGTCACATGACATCAGACAATACCCTACGAGAGAAAAACCTGGCTTGCAGCGATGAAATCTGACATGCTCTTTTAGTAGTACAAAATACATTAGTGTTTTCATTCAGTGATTTTCTTGTGCAGTTTTCATGTGCAAGTTGCTCTTATCTTGTCTCATTTTGTTCTGTGATCTTTTTTTCATAATTCAGTGAATAGAATTAACTTAATCATGACATTTTTTAACAATTAGCACGTCCAGAGAAATTATGAAGGTAATAAACATGAAATCTTGTTTCTTTTCTTCTTGTCCTCAGTCGGCAGTGTATTCTACAGTCGACAAACCAAACTGTGGCGATGCCGTAAACGAGGAAGAGAAAGAGCATGATTACAGCAGCATTGGAGAGATCAAAGGTCTTGTCCCTGCCTCCTCCTCCAGCGATCTCTATGCCACTGTCCGGGATATCTACCCCCAGCCTGACAGTCCTCCACCAGGTGAAGAACACCTCTTGGACAACCCGGACCCTGGCTATGAAACCATCCGCATCCCTAAGACTGGTAGCTCGGACGATGGTCACAGAGCTGGGCTGGGGGCGGAGGGGTTGGACGCCGCCAAGGCAGAGCCTGACTATGAGAGTGTCGCAGAGTTGGGCCTGAACCGGGAAACGTCCCGCCTCTGACTGTACTCTTCTTCATCTGTGGCAGTTGTTGTGAAAAGCTCATGAAGGTGGTGTCTCCGAACAGATCTTACGGACTATATTCCAGGACTTTGAACTTGCTACCAGGCATGCTGTTGGTGCATGACTTGGGGAAATGGCAGAAATGGCTCACCATAGCATCCTGGCTTTTAATCATCATCGCATGAATGTCCTCTTTACAACTTGGGTACATTTGAACATATCTGAACTTGACTCTCTTAACAAAATGATCAACCAGGGTGAATGGCACTGTTATTGGTACTAGCAAAGGAACGTTTAAATGGTTGTATCTCAGTCACTGGGCATTAACCATGTGCACTTTGGAACATCACATTTTCTCCTACAGTATATACACTGACATATCTTTAACATTTCACATCATAATTTTGATTTTATCATATAAGAAGCTGAGAAACTATGAGTCGACATTTAAAATCACTAGGTTATGTTTAGTTATTAGCCATTGTCACGTCAATATCCAGTCACAAAACGCTGGGGACACTTTGTCAGTGCCTGTGATATCAACAATACCAAAAACTCAGTGCTGTAGAGTCACTATTTTCACTTACTCACTTGAAGGTAACGTCAATTTGGATACCCCTGCTCCAACAGTGAGTGATTTTGTAACTTTTATCAGGTGAGTCAGTTTCTGTAACAGCTATTATGCAGGTGTGAGATGGCATCTGTTTCCTGGCTGTTCCTTAGAAATGCCTGTGAATGGATTCTTGGCATGGCACTGGGCATGGCACGCTAAGGGCTCAGCCAGTCACATCTGTCCCTGCCTTTACCCGTGACCAGATAGTTGGTAAGGACAAAGATATCATTTGGCAGATGATGGCGATTAGAGAAACTGACTTTCTGACATCTTTCCTCGAGGCCATCCGTGTAAATTTATGGATCCAAAAAAGAAAATGACTCTGTAACAAAATGGAATTAGTCATCTGCCAAACCACAATGGAAACAAGGGTTGAAGGAAGGAGGTGCAGCTGCACACAGGGTAGTGGTTCCAAAATGCATTTATAAAAAAGCATTTTTTAAATGTTTTACAGTCCATGTTGACATTGTATAATTCATATTTATTTGAAGACACATATTGTGTAATTGTTAGTTGTTATGGAGTATGTCTGTGAATGCAGAGTGTATAGGGTTTTATAAAAGTTGCGTGGAATTTTGCTAAGATACTAAATGAACGGTGGTTTGTGAAGGTGATGACAGCTGTAAAGGTACACTTTTCCTGATTTTTTTTTTTTAAGGTTACATTGTCAAAAAAAAGAGAAGAAAAATATGGTGAGACTATATTTACATGTTGTGATCTCTTAATCCTGTGAACTACTCAAGTGAGTTTTCATCCTTTGAACATTTTGCGCAAGGGTCAAAAAATATTCACAATGTGATAAAATGGAAGAGCAAACTTGTACTAGTAGTGCAGCTGTATTGATTGTGTATTTTTTTTTTTTTTGACATGTTTTTGTTTTTGCTTACTCTACTGTAGGTACGTATACAGTCTTTATTCCAGCTGGCATCCCTGATGATTTTAAAGCACAAGGGTTTAATATTATGGTACTGCATTTGTATACAGCTTATCAAAAGCATCATCACAGTCCCGTATCATACCTGCACAATTTAAATATCCAATGCTTTGTAACTTAGTATTAGCACTCTGACAACACCATATCTGTAGCTCGTACTGACGACATGCCAAGCAAGGCTTGTATATAGTTAAGAGTACTATTTTATTTTCTTGCCAGAAATTTTATGTAAGCTTTTACTTATTTGTACAATGTCCAGAGTGGTATTGATTATTTTAAAATATGCCTGTTAAGAGCACTGATGTACGTCTGCAATGTTGCTTTAAGGGAAACCGAAACCTGTTGTCCAGTGGCTTCTGTTGTTTATCGTAATTCAAAGTTGTCAAAAACTTTTGGGGTTTGACAAGTAGTAACCAATCAGATGTCAAAAATATGGTACAAAGTGTTGGTACATGAATTTTAACAAACAGTAAGGTTGGTACTTTTATTAAGAAAAAAAAAAAAAAGAATTGTCTGAATAATGTTTGATGTTTAGTTATAAATACAGTAACAGGGCCATTGCTTTGTGTAAATACCTCTTTCAGTGGCATTTCCCTCTTGCAGAAAAAAATAGTATCGTAATCTATTTCCACCCTTATCCAAATGTTATGTTATTACATCATATCCAGTCTGAGTTCATGTTTCGTTAGACATGTATGAGCTTGCTGGCGGTACAGACAAACACAGATATTCCTGGCTGATTGCTATTAGATTCACAAACGCTATCAGCCATTTTGAAATCCTGTTACATTTTCCAGCATTGCTAAAATAAAAGTGTATTTGAGATGCATTGCGTTCCCTGTGTTTTTTTTTTATTATTATTATTTGAAGAGAAGTAAATGAAGGCCTCGGCAAAATGACATTACATGCCATTCTGTGGAGAGAAATTGTCAGTGTGATTAACACTTATGAAAACACATGATCCTTTTATTACATTCCCACAGTGTAGCAGGATGTAGTTGTGTTCATAGAAATGCCATAAAGGGCCTACAAGGGAATGAGCAGTCAAAGGGGGATTTTTAAGTGCCTAATCTAATCAAGATATCACACACAAACACATACAGTCATCAGTTTTTACCTAAAAAAAAATATGCATTGTCTGTCTCCTCCTCTGACTTCCCCTTCACTCTATCTCAGCACAGACACACTGTTGTCAGATACTTTGCGAACAAACATACTTGGTGTCATCCTTGCTCTCTCTCTCGCTCTCTCTCTCTCTCTCTCACACACACACACACACACACACACACACAAACACACACACTCCTTCAGAGAGTGGGGGTGCAGCAGGGTGCAACTGAAAGAGACTCCCTCACTGCCCCTCCCTCAGCCCCGCCACTCCAATAATGAGACCATTTGTTCCCTCTATAACCATCAAACAATTCCTGGGTGACACCCGCCTTTGATCACAGGGCAAAGTCTATTTTGGCAGTTATGGTCACATCTGTCACCCCACTATGTCCAGTTTCCCGTCTCCACATGTAAATATTTGATGATATGAATTATTCTATTAAAAAAAATATCTAATGAAGTGTGTCATTGTGTCCCTTTATTCATGGGGATGTGATCAAGCTGATAAAATGCTTATATATATATATATATATAAAATCGCTTATTTGCCTTCCTTACACATTATGTTTGACATGCATTAGGCTATTTGTTACTGTGAGAACCTTCCTGGGTGTTCTGTCTGTTACACTGGCTTATAATTAGGTTGAATAAGATTGCTTGTCAACTTAATTTATGAAATTAGATTCTCATTTTGCACAACATATAAGAGTATGAATATCCCACTTGTGCTGTGATATGCGGTCCTACTGTAATAAAGTGCACTAAATGAGGGACAATGTGACCCATTACTCCTGGCTATCATTACTTTTGATGTCAAATGACAATACCACAGGACTTTCTGGTTAGAAACATGCCCGTAATAGCAAAAAAGCACATGGCACCACCACCAGGGGCCCAAAGCCCCAGGTTCACAGCTGTAAATCTGCATCCTCACACATATTTGCATACTACCTCCACTATATTTAGTAACTGTACAGAGGGCACGTTTTAGTATTGTTTGCTTAACCTATCTGATGGTGTGTAGCAGGCTAGGATTTGCACTTAACTGGGTGGGCTCCTGCCTTGCAGAGGCAGGATGTGCAGGATTGAATGGACGCCGGCACCAGGGAGCATGCTTCCCCTGGGGCTCCTACTGAGACAAACCGACCATGCTTGGTACATTAGATTAAGAGCCACAAGAAATGGGTAACCTGTTGTGTTTACACTCAACAGTGCAACTAGTGTTTACTTTCATAAACCAGGTCATAGTAGCACAGCAGCAGCCCCTCCACACTTGGAAAATGGAGGCTGCACGCCTTTAACAACTTGGGCGTTAGGATCAAGCCTGTCTGCCTGCTCAAAGTTTCCCTTTCTGTAGCCTACATTCCCCCCTTTTTTCTTTTTTCCTCATTTTTTTCTCGATCTTCCAAAGCCCCCTCCCTTCTCGTTTCCTCTCCATCCTTGCGTCATTGTTTTGAATGGAGCATCCTCCCGGCTTGCATTACCTTCTGTCGGAGGGAAAGGGGGAGCGTAGGGGCTTGTGGAGGCGTGTGCTGCGCCGACCAATCACAGCCCGCCTAGGCCGCCGGACCGCACATGTTTACAGGCAGCATTCCGCCGGTAGAGGCTCTGATAGGTCGGAGCCGCGTCCGAACTGGATTCCTGTGCATCTGGATCCGGAGTCACCAAGCGCCGTATTTACTGTCCTTTTCACCTTCTACAGAGGAAGAGTGGCGTATAGTATGGAGCAGAGTTAAACAATTCGACGTTTATGCCACCTTTCGCCGACGTTCTTGCCATTTTTTCGCGGACAAAGCGATATTATCCGGAAATCGTGTACAAATGGCATTATCGTTCCCGAAAGTGGCGGTTCCTCCGTGCTTTACCGCCGCCTCCCCAGCTCGCAGGGAGCAGTGGGGAAAACAAACAGGTCGAACGGAGGAAGATTGGTAGCCGGTTGGATGTGGAGGTTGTTTAGCGGCGAATGAATCGCTCTTCGCGTCGTGAATTTTGGCAGGTGTAATTCCAGCTTCTTTTGCATTATTTTTGTGCTTTCGAGTACAGTGCATTTAGGACGCTGTCGGGAGTTTTCGCCCTCCGAGTATGTTGCCGCTTTCTAACATTTTGTCAGGGCTGTTGGAGCGCGTAGTCTACCCGCTGCGGTTTTGTGTTTTCCTTGACGTTGTTTATCGATTATAATTCGACGTTTATCGATTTAAATCAAGCGGTTTGCCGGCTCTGACTTCAGTGGGACATTTTTAGCCATGCACACGAGGCGTTTGGTGAAACGGTCGATCCTCGGTAGTCGCGTTTATGCGCCGAGTCCGACGGGGGACGGTGCCCCGGTGACAGGAGTGGTCCAGGCTGTCAAGCAGGAAAACAGAGACGTCTCGACCACGGGACCCCGGCGCAGCGTCTACACCGTGCTAATGCAAGACGGAAGCCTCAAGGAGTTCTCTGAGGACGAGATAGCTGCAGGGTTCAACCACTCGGCAGCCAAAGCTCCGCTCAAGTCCAGTTTGAAGGTGTGTGTATGTGTGTGTTTGTGTGTGTGTGTGTGTGTGTGTGTGTGTGTGTGTGCAAGAGAGCGCCCGGCCGGGCCGCCAGCGCTGCTCTGTTATTGTTGTGCGGTGTGTTGCAGCGTTTAACCGCTTCCTGCACAGAGCGGATTTCTCACTGCCGCCGCTGCTACCGCTGATGACAAATTTCACCGCTGTGGCAAAACCAACATCGTTCAGGATGGTCATATGTCGATATTTTGTTGCATATTGCATCAAACAACGGACTGTCATGATATTTTGCGACATCAGATATATGGGACAAAGGGCTTGATAGGGCCTGCGCAATGTTTATGTGGGCTAGTGGGTGGGTATAGCCGAGGCAAACAAACACGCTCTGACTGCAGCGTTTTTGGATTGATGTGAGGAGCTGCTCCGAGTTTTTTTTTTTTTTTTAATATATTTTGCACAGATTCTCATGGTTTGTAGAATATCTATGATAGATGATATTGTGAGCTCTGCCTCTAAATAAATACATGCAATCACAGTGGAATATTATTCTTAGTCTGATTGTTATTATTATATTGCCATTTTCAGTTTTATTGATAAATGATGCAATTTGTCACCCAAATATTAAATAGTCCGACGCTGCACCGCAAAGCTATTTTAAAATGTTCTTGAAGGGAAATGTGGGCTTCATGTAGCATTTAGTGACAGCATAGGACGTTTTGATGATGTCCAATTCGTGGTCCTAATTAGCAGTGACCTAATTGCCTCAATTTCCAAGTTGTATGCTTTGGTGTCACATGGCTACAAACAGAGATGTTGCGAGGAGAGAAGCCAATTCAGCCCTCGGATGAAAACACTGCCTCTACCAGAGGGAAAGAGTGTGTGTATTGAATATGTGTATTGTGTGTGCTCTGTCCTTATGGTGAGGGAGTGACTGTGAGGAATGCATGTGACTGAATAACGGCATGTACTCTGATTTATTTTCATTTGTGTGTTTGTGTGTGTGTGTGTGTGTGTGTGTGTGTGTGTGTGTGGTGGTAGTGGTGGGGGGGTGTTATGAGGACATTTTGGGTGGTCCTCACAGTGGAAAAAGGCAAAATTTGACTCACTGGTTAGGTTAACAATTAGGATTAGGTTAAGCTTAGGGTTATGACTAGTGCTATGCATAAATTGGTTATGACTAAGATTTGGGAAAGACTGTAGACAGTGAATGTAAGTCAATACTGTGTCCCCACAAAGACAGTAAAGCCAACGTGTGTGTGTGTGTGTGTGTGTGTGTGTGTGTGTGTGTGTGTGTGTGTGTGTGTGTGTGTGTGTGTGTGTGTGTGTGTGCGCGCGTGTGTGTGTACATGTATGTGTCCCTTAGTCTGTGTTTTGTTTTCTTGTGCAGATGAAGTAGGATACATGCTGTAATCCTTGATGTTATTTCAGTTAACCAAATGGAAACGTTAATGCACTGTTTGTTACCGCATGTGGTAATAAACAGTGGGCTCTACACATTCCCTTTTTGTAAATGCTAGTTTTGGGCAAGGCACAGTTCACATACTCAGCAACCTCGCACACATCTCACTCGCTCTCAGAAATGTTTGGGAATCTTAAATGAAGGAGCAAGCCATTACAATTTGTGCAAGCTACTATTAGAAGAACTACACAGAAATGTAAAACTATAACACACAGGAATTCAAGACCACTGCACGCAAAATACAGCTGCACTGTTTGGAGTCACGCTGGGGCATTGAATGATTTGAAATGCGACCTGTATAAGCTGGGGTTCCCTTGTTGTGTGTGTGTGTGTGTCTTTATGTATGCAATGCTGCATTCAAAAAAACTGCTGCAGAATACCAAATGGTCATGAATGGAGGCTGAAACAGTGTAGCTGAGAACACAGCGCAGTGCTATCAGCACAATGGACAAGTCTCTTTCAACACCACTCAATTCCCATGGAGTTTGAAAACAAGACATAAAATGAGGAGGCGGGGTCTGGTGTGCGTGCATGCGTGCATGTGTGTATGTGTGTATGTGTATGTGTGTGTGTGTGTGTGTGTGTGTGTGTGTGTGTGTGTGTGTGTATATGCCTTCCATCTCTGGCTGTGTGTATTTGCACTTGCATGTGTTGTTTTGAGTGTATGGCAGAGTGTAGCGTTTATGGCTGTGTTTGTGTGCCTGCATGCGTTATTTGTGTGTTTTATGACTGAGAGCTTAGAATTTGAAAAGGTGGGGTGGGCTGGCTGGGCATGAGGGCGTAGACTGCCCCTGTTTTAGCAGCTGCTGTACGGCCCCAGCACTGGCATAACAAAGCGGGCACCCCCAGGTTGGCAACGGGTGGACATGCTCCAAAGAATCTGGAGGCCTGGCACGGTGCCCAGGATGGCAAACGAATGCCCCCTGTTCTAGATGGGAGGGAGAGGAGGGACAGAATGCCACTTGTTGACTTGTTGGTTTCTGCGTGTGCGAGTGTGTGTTGCGAGAATGTGAGCGGGGTTACTGGGATTTTCTCACTCCTAACAAAGAGGCGTCAGCGTACTTGTTTTTGTTGCCGGCGCTTTTGTTGTTGTTGTTTCTGTTGTTGTTGTTGATGTTGATCTGTCCCGGAGGCTTGAGTCAGTGAGGCGGGCTTGTTGATAGGAGCTGAGTGACTCTTTGTTCCAGAGCAGTGATCCCAGGCAGGGCGGCGTCGGCTGCTCTCATTGGTTGGCTGGGCAGCATTAGCATGAAGCACAGTAACCACGGGGCCAAGTTTGGATTTGGCCTCCTCTGATCTGGTGTATGAGTAATCATATGGGGGCAAGGAGGTGTGTGTGTGTGTGTGTGTCTGTCTGTCTGTGTGCATGTGTGTGTTTTCCTCACACATACACACAAACTCATAACCTGCTTTAGCTGATCGTTTGTCAAGTGTTAAGATTCTTACACATTTATGGATCATTAGTCAGAATAAATGCTTAAAAGTTTATTCTTTTTTTCTTGTGATTGTGTCTATTCTTCAGTATCTTTCACACCAATTCATTTGGTGTGTCTTTAGCTAAGAAAATGTATAACATAATCATATGTTGCTATTCTGCATGCAAAATGATTTCCTTTGTTAAACCAATAACAGGCTACGTCATATTAGCAGAGCTAATGTCAGGCTAATTCAGTTTTCATGTTGGGTACATATGAGGCACATCCATACTCAGCTGCAGCCTATGATTGCCACAAGCACTTATGATGGGAGTCATTAGTTAGCTGCTGCACCACCACAGGGAACTTCCACAGATGATTGTATAGCCTAATGTATAGTCCTAATTATTGTCCTGGTTTCTCCCTCCCCTCTTTGTTTTGAGCCGTCACAGGCTCGCAGCTGCTTGCCTATAGGCTGATGCAGTGTGTATTTTGTGATGTAAATAGTACTCACTGTACACAGCGCATCCTTCACGCTTGTCATGGTGATCATAAGCCTCATAAGCCACATAGCATCTACTGTATGTAGGTTAGGTTGAGTTTCAAACAATGCCTGGGTATGAGTCTGTAGCTTCGAACATTTTATATACAGATTGCAAATACATCATGGTGCATGATGAAAGTTAAAATCCTGATGCACTCAACAGAGCATTACCTAATCTCTTTGCAAATAAATAAATAAAAAAAAAATGTGAATTGAAAACAAACACCAGTCTGATCATGTTCACTAGCTGCTCAAAGGCCGTCAAAAATCCTTGCAAAAAAAACCATATGGGCCAAAAGACAGAGTAGGTTTGGCATGGGGTTTTATGACGTTTGGTCTGTGGGATTCAATTTATGGTCCGTGAAAGCTTGCTTTATTCTGACCTTTGACCTATAAAGGTGCAAGAATCTTTCTCCTGACAAACTACTGACCAAAGCAAGGAGGTTATGAGTTTCTGTGTGTGTTTGTGTGTGTGTGTGTGTGTGGGTGGGGGTATGTGAGTGGGGGAAACAGAAAGACAGGCAAAGAGAGAGAGGAGAATGCGAGATGAAGAGGGGGATATAAGGGACACTTGGATATTTGCTCATGCGTGCATACACACATTACACATGCACACACACACTCACCAGCTTTGACACATGCAACTCACATTTCACGACCAATTTGGCATGCTTCACAATTTCCTGGCTCCGTGAAATGCCATCATTCATACGCCTGGTGAAAGGAAAGAATTGCCATTGGTTTTATCCGAGGAGTACACTCACCACACACACACACACACACACACACACACACACACAACACCTAATCTTCCCCAAGCCTGTGTAATCCATCTTGTTGTTTTACTCAAGTCTGTGTTTTCACAGAGGGGTTTGCGCACCGCTGAACGTTTGTCTGACCAGCCTCTATCATGAGTGATACTCAATACTCATTTCTCATGGTTTTTTACCTCATTAATCTAAGTAAATTGTTCCCTTGGTGTGTGTGTTTGTACACATGTGAGTGATTGACTGAGGTGCTGTTGCCTTTTCTATAGTCAAGCCTAATCGTGTTACTGTGCTTTGAAATAATGATCTGGCACACACACACACACACACACACACACACACACACACACACACAGAACCACACACACACTCTGGGCTACATGACATACTCCACAACGCTCAGTTGGCGTGGGCAGCTGTGTGTGTCACCCTAGCTGTGTTTTAGCCTTTATTTCAGCGTGTTTTTGAGAGACCGATGGCTTCGGTTACCCGCAAATATATGTTTTTGTGTTGATGTGTGTGAGTAGGTGTGTGCAGGTATTCCTGTGCACGAGCAACCTATCTGTTGCTGTTGTGTAAGAGGAGCAGCACGGCTCAGCTGAGCTTTACATTGCTGCAGGTAGGCGTTTTCACAACATCATGGTAGAAGATCATTCTTTTGCAGTTGTTTCCCTGTGTTTCGGTTTGTTATGGGACTGCACTGTGAAGAGTGAGTAAATGTTATCGTGTGTGTGCGAGTGTGTATCTGTGTGTGTGTTCATGCACGTGCATCATCGGCTCTTAGGGTAGTATGAGGGTAGTAGAGGAGTGTGTGTGGGTCTATGGAGGGAGTGTCTCACCAGAGCAGCTAACAGCAAGAGCTGAGACACTTAAAGAAACAAATGTCACTAGTTCTGTTTCACTCCACTTGACAGCTCAAACACAAACATTCGACATTATGACAGTATAAACTTTGTTTATGCTGTCATAAGCACAACAGCACAAAGTTCTGGAACATTCCAGCAGCCCAAAGCCGTCTTTTGTAGCTTACATCCCCTGATCAGTTGAAAAGCCAGAAAACCAGCAAAATTAGTTGCAAGCTTCATTTTCATTGGTGTGGCACAAACTCTTGCAAAATCCCAAATGTGGGGTTATTAATCTCAATATGACAATCTAAAAGCAGTGTTAAATGTTATCATAATTACCCACTAGAGGTAAACCTGGGACAGCTGATCATGCAAGTTCTATTTCCTTTGACTTGTGAAACCATCTGGTCACTCCGGCCAAAGGAAGTGTTGTTGGCAGTTACAAAATGACTGGACCAATCAGAGGCTGTTGAGGAAGTAAAGTTATGGCTTTGGTGGTAATGACAGTGAGAAGCTACAGTGTACTGAACTGGAAAACAGAAACAGCTAGGCAGTGCGTACCAAGTATCAAGAGTCCTTACTGCGGTGGCCTGGGGTTTGAATCTCACCTGGACCCTTTGCCGCATGTCATGCCCTCTCTCTCCTCTTTCTGGTGTCTGTCTATTGCCACTATCAGATGAAGCAGAAATAAAGCAGAAATGCCAAAAAATGTCATCACCATCACAGTTTCTGCTGTTTGTTTAGCTTCAGCGCTCTTACACTACGTCACATGGCTCTTTTGTTTGATTGTCAGAAATAACTAATGGGCCAGGCGATATAGACAAACTCAAACGTCACAATTTAAAAAAAAAAAAAAAAAAAAATTGGAGGGGGACTACTTTATTAGACAGTCACAGTGGAAAGAGACAGAGCAAGGGGATGACATGCAGCACAGGGTCGGGGCCAGATTCGAACCCACACCGCCACACCGGCAATAATCCACAATGGGTGGATTATCAATGTGAAAGTAGCCTTAGTATTACATGTTATGTGCTCTATGCACTGAGACACCAGGTCACCCCAGATTAGGCCCCTACATGTTGGTGTTGGTGCTTTCACAAAATAATTACCCAATGAGATTTTTGATCAATGATCATCAGTAATGCCTATGTAACAATTAAGGAGATGTTAGATAACCAAAATCCTGGACACTATCTGGTCTCATATTATCATATTGATATGATAGCAATATATTGCCCATCACTAAATAGGCAGATGGTTGATGCAGTCACCCGCTACATGTTTTTGTAACGCCCGCCCCTTTTCCAAATGGTTTGAACCCAACTCTGTTTTCTGAACTGAACAGCAGGAACCAAATTAGAGTATGGCAGAACATGGGGACATTTCCAAAGAATACGGACAGTTTCACATTAACTGCTTCACGGCTGGGATGAGATGCCATTTTTAAAAATCAATATATTGGCACAAAATTGTCATTTTTTTATTATATTTAAAGCACTGTCAAGTTGTTAATAGACCAACTGTGCTCAAGTTCGCTTTATTTTTTGCCCTGTGAGTGAAAACGTCGGTCTTAAACAGATTAATGTCCTTGTTCTTACAAATAAAGTTTTTTGGTTGAAATATCTCTATTAGCGACATTAATGGACAGCCCCTCCACTACAACGGCCACAGTCTGATTTGGGACTTCAGTAGCTTGGTGCGGGGCTCGTTTTCTTTTCCCCACACAAAGTAACAGGACACTTGTTGCTGTGGGCTGTTATGAAGGATGACGAGTGCCGTTTTTTCAGATGATCCGCAGGTTGGTTCTGTTGGTTAGTTTCCCTTTACAGAAACATTAGTTCCAAGTGTCATTTTTTGTGCTGGCTTGCTTTTCAAAATGCAGCCACACCTCACACAACAACTGCCGCATTAGCATCTGAGCAGTTTTTTTTTTTTTCTTTTTCTTTTTTTTGGACCACCTGTCTTAAGTTCAGTCTCACTCAGCAGCCAGTCACAGCAAACTAAACAGTTACTTGGGAAACCCAGTCAGTGTTTCTATTTATTTATTCATACAAAATAAAAAATAATTCAAAACAACATTGATTTGTGGATTCATTTCGATTTATTTGCCATAATCAATAAGTGGTCCCAGCCTTAAATTGTTCAAATTTTCAAGATAGAATTCAGATAATTAATGTTCATCTGACAAAATACAAATGTTTTTGAAATGATTTTAATCTTAATCGTAATCTGCTGAATATGTCAAACTTAATCTCAAGTTTCATCACAACATGAAAAGTAACAGTGGTGACCGATGGTCGCATGGTTGCATCGATCCTATTGCATCATTGAATGTTCAGTCGATGGATTGATCCAGATTGGTGGATCGTTCCACGCCTCTCTGTAGTACCGACGTAATTGAGTTGGTACCGTTAAAAGCACTGGGACCGGTACCCAGCCTCACCAGTCATGCTACTCTACAGTTTCTATTACCAATCTTTTCCATGGTACCTTAATGCAAGGTCAGCTTTGATACAGTTTTGAGTGTGGCAGAATGTACACTCTGCCATGCAATATTTTTCCAGTGTTTTTATGAGCCTTTCCAAAGTAGGCTTTTTCCTGTCATCTGCACAGTTTCATGCCAGCATTTCTTATGGCTCATTCCTTCTTCGGCTTTGCTGTTAACTTGGACACATAGTTCTGCCACAGTACTGACTCACTTCACTCTGCCATCCATCTACAGCACAGCTCTAGTAATGGAGCTGCGGAGGGCCAGAAGGGGGAAGGCGGCTCGCTCAGCCCAGAAGCAGCTGATGAACAGCGGGTAGCGGATGGCAAGCGCACCGGCCGGGCCCTGGATCCCGACACCCGATCAGTGTCCCTGCTGGAGCAGAAACGCAAGGTGGTCTCATCCAGCATCGATGTCCCCCATGCCAGGTAAGACAGATGTGTGTGCGTGCTTGTGTGTATGTATGTGTGTGTGTGGACATATGTGCACATTTACACAACATTCCACCACATCGCAATACCCCTGAAAGTGTGAGAGTGGCCGTCTTCTTGCCATCCTCTCAGGAGGATTTTCGGCTTGGGCATTTGAATGCAATGTTCACTGAAGTTTTAAGACACAGATATGTCATCTTATAAATAGGGTAAGGTTTATATGAGCCGACATCCTGTATTTTCATGTGACCCTTGAAGCCATTTTGGCAGTCTGTGGGATGCAATGCGCTGTGACAGGAGCTCACTTTTGTTCCACTGTATACATATTTTATCATATACCATCATATACCATGCCATCACCTCGATCTCTGTGTTGGGATGAGTGTATTCTTAATCCCATGCCAAGATTTCGTAAATCTTTTTTTGCTCCATAGGATTTTATCTCTCAGTACTAAAGAAATACGTGCAAAACATTATTTTTGAGAAATTCTGTGCTACCGGTTTAACTTGCTGAAGTGGTAAAACACTCTGTACGCAATCAGAATCAGCTAACAGGTCCCACTAGCTACTTTTTTTCAGTTTATACAACCTGAGGCAGTTATGTTAATGACATGTGGCCTTTACACACACACACACACACACACACACACACACACACATACATGTCTCTCTCTGTTTCTCAGACATTCCTTTTACAGCACTCACATACACAAATATTATCTTTGGGTGGTCAGCATAATCCACTATTGGACATGGCCCTCAAATGGGCAATTAAACATTAATATATGGTGGTGCATAGTGGTGAAGTGCCATCTAATAAAAAAAACAACACACTTCCACTGTTAAATGGAAAACACTAATCCCTTGTAAAGTACTGCGCTGTTATCGGACCTTACACTCTATTACGCGTGCAGCAGCTGCTGGGGGGATTCTAATCAATGGCAACATGCTGAAAAGTTCAGTAAAAGCCGCTGTATTCCACGCCCCATGTTAGATTTAGTATTTATTTGCTGATGAATCATTGATTAGGTTTTCACGATTCTCTCTCTTGTTGCCAATTAAGAAGAAATAAATTCAATCTATCTCAAGGCCGAGGAAGATGTCTTATAACTGCCTTCTTGCATTGCAATAATTTGGATTTATATATTGTTATTGCTGAATGGCTTATTGATTACTCCTTTGTTCTTGTATGAGTTGAACTTAGCTAAGGGATCATTTTATAAGGTAAACTCCTTTGTTTCTCCCAGATGACAATTTGACTGGAAGAAAGCTATGAGTAATGTTTTATAAATACTAATGAACCCTAATCTTAGCCTAGCATCGCCAGACCATTTTGCAAATGTGAATTAGTCTGGGACCTCTCAGTTTATTTCTGATTTCCGAGGAGCAATATCAATGGTCGCGGACCAGAATGCCTCTGGAAACAATTGGATAGACCTACAACCAATCAGAAAGTGAAACGTGACAAAGCACTGACCAACTATTTAGCCTCAATGATGCTCCTTGTATGCTCATCGTATCAAACCCACCCCATATTAAATAAATGGTTGCGATTGGCCTGACCTGGTCCAGGTTTGCTGGGCCAGGTTGTCTGAACAGAAGGGGGGCCAGACCAGTCTGCTACAGCAAATAACATGAGCTCAAAGTTTTGACTGGCCGCTAGTGTGGTTATGCACGTCCAAAATTTCATGACCACATTTAACACTGAAGTTGCCTTATTAGACAAAGTTTTAACCTAACTGTACCCTGTTCTGTAAAATAATGCCTGGCTGGACATTTTTTGAAGCTTCACTGATTTGAGAAATTTAGTAAAACTGATCAAAAACAAAGGTTAGGTTAACAATTGAGCAAACTCTGTGACTCATCCTATGAGCTCCTTGAGTCCTTGTGTTGTGTATCTAACAGCTATACTGGGAATTGAGCAGCTATGATCTAACCAAAACCTTTCTGCCGCATGCTAGCAGAGAAACCATCAACGTAATGAGAGTTTTTTAGTTGTGCATTTTCGTAGTGTGCTCTGCCAACACGCTCTGCTCTCTGTCTCATCTTGTTTTCCGAAGCTTCTCCTGAGCAATTTAGTCATCCCCTGTTAAGTATGGAAGAAAAAAAAAATAACTTGACAGCAAATGAACAGTGTGAGCTGTATGAACGCCCTTGTGCAGGGAGGACGCCCTTGGCACAGTCAAAGACATCCTGGATGATGATGATGGTGGTGGGTGGAGAGGTGGGGGTTGGAGGTGTGGGGTATACGTCTTTGTTCAATATATAATTTGACACGAAACTGTGAAGTCGATAATCTGGTTAGTGTCAACTCTGTGTTTTTCAGGATCGTTACAGAATGTTAGCATGAGGCTTTCCGTGCTGTGTGGTGTTACGTCCCATATACCTTCAGGTTTGTGAAGGTGTTCAGGAGTTTGAGTCAGTCTTAACTGGCTCTCTCCTTACATATTAATGCTGAAATGATTAGTCAGTTGATATAAAATTAATCTGTTATAATTTGATAAGTGAATCGTTTTCATTTATAAAGTAAAAGTCTCATACGTTTGCTTAGCGTTGTATTTTTAAACCATGTTGCTCTCCAGCCTCCTGTGCTTTTTTTGTTTTTCTTTTGTTTTTGTTAAGCCTACTAAGCCTATGTACTGTGTTTCTATCTTAGTTTAAATGTTGTATTAGTTTAAATGTTTTTATGCACTGTAAGCATTTTGAGATCATTTGTTTGATATAAAGTGCTACAAATAAAATTTATTATTATTATTATTGTTCAAAGCATTATATAGAATCAGTTCTTTGGGGTTTTTAGCTGCTGGACTAAGGAACAAGACGTCACTGCTTCCCTTGAACATTTATCATAATTTTTTGACATTTAGTACATTAAGTGATAAATTGAAAAAATAATCAGCAATGAAAACAAGCAATAATTGTAATCCTATTCCCAATCCATGGCCACAAATCTTGTGATCATGTAGAGGATTCTGTTGTGTATGACAAGTCCTAAATTACATCATCTTCAAAAACTGCCTTCAAAAAAACTATTTCAGCCCATTCATGTTCACACAATGAACAAAAAGTTCATCCCTTCAGTATCTTTGAAGCAGGTATGAACTGCTACCTCTTTTTTTTTTTTTTTTCGAAGTTATCCCTACAGTGACCTCTTCAGTGCATGGTGCCATTATTGCCTTAAGATTAGGATCCATGGCTCTCATCCCCTGCACACCTGCGACTGATTTTCAGCCTTGCTCCTCTGCTGGGAAAGAAATAGTACCGCCACGTCCCACGGAGTAGTGTTTATCCATAATGGGGATGTAGTAACTCGGGATTGAAAGAAAGAGAGGGAGGGGAGAGGCCTGGAAGGATGGAGAGCGTAAGAGAAAAACAGTGAAGTGAATGTGTGTTACAGGGGAACCAGAGAGGAGGGCAAGAGAGGGAAGGAGATGGAGAGAGAGAGCCTGTGTGAGATTGTGTAGCTGTGAAGATAACAGTGAAATGGAGAGGGAGAGAATGTCTCAGTTTTTTTTTTTTTTCAGAGCTAACTCCCCAGAGAAGTTTGACCTTGAGGTTGTTAATTGTGCTCTCAAAAGTTCCCTTTCTGCGGGTGATTTACCAAGAAAATGTCTGGCTGCTTGATGGCTCTCCAGTTCCGCGGTAACCCAGATACAATAGGTTTTCTACCTCATTGGGAGCCTTTGAAGTACCCCAATGCCATGTACGCAATCATTTTGAAAGCAGAGGAAAAATGACGGTGTGCCATATAGATGTTAGACCGCAGGGGTTTTGTGTAGCTACATTTCATGGCCCTGTCAGCTGTTCTGGCTCTCATTACTGTATCGAGTAGCTTCCTTCATCGTATTTGTTTACAGTACATTTACCCCACCCATACTCTGTAAAATCTTGCACCAAAAAATCAATAGGTGTCATACCATGATTGACCTATTTTCCCCATCACCCCAACTCCCAAATGCCCCAAGAAACCGTTTTCTTTATGAAACGTTTATTAAAAGTGCTGTGTCTCGAAATATGGCAGCAGGAATTGCTCGCTGTGGCAGATTTCTGATTTGTTTACAACATATAGTGATTGCTTCATTCTCTTTTTACTTCACTGAATGCTCAGACACTCCAGCACTGTCAGACTGTGGTCTTATCCAGCTGCTGCGCCTGGTCCCTCTTCCAAGGGCTTATGTTTTCTCTATGCAGGAAATGGTCAATTGTAACAAGAGCTGGCGGGGGCAGACCAGTGGAAACGAACGGCTTGGCTTTTGACAAATAGTCTTCTGGAGACTAATTGCTAGCAGGGGAAGTGAAGTATAACCTTAGTTGAAGGGGAAATCAAGAGAGTGCCTTGCTTATTATTGCAAAACCCAACAACAACAGATCACAGATTTAAAGTCCTATCTCTGCTAAACCGCTGACAGCCCTCCCTGTTGAGTGTGAACTAAGGTTACTCATGTTACTGAAAATAACTGGACCCTTTGCTGTTCTTTGTTTCATTGTGGACAGCTGAGACTTTGTCATTTTTTCTGTTCTTTTTTTTTTTTTTTGTATATCCAAGGCCAGTACATGGAACACTGTTGTTTTATCTGACTGATTACGTGTGCCTCCCACCTAGCCGTAAATTAAGGGGGAGGGTATAGGGATTTCCAACTTCAAAAGCCCCTTTGTTTGAGGGCCAAATCAAAATGCTCCTCTAGTGTATAATTGTTGACCATTGTTATTGACGATCAGTGTGTTTACAGTGTGCTGATTTCACTATGCAGAGACGAGCATGTGTTCCACACTTGGGGCCTGATGCACCAGCCAAGTAAGACCTGGAACGGGGCCAAAGACTCCCCATCCTGTACAAAAGGAGGCCCAAAGGGACTGTCGAATTATCGTTTGTCCATTGATAAAGCGACATGGCTTCATAATCTGCTTTTTTCCCTCCCTTCTGGTATCGTTTTTTTTTAACAGTCATTTCTTCTCTTTTGGCGTCGCAGTGTAGTTGTTACTGCTTTTACACACTGTATCCGTGTTTGTGGCAAAGGAGGACGTATGAATTTCGAAATAAGAGAAAGGGAGGGAGGCAGGGGTGTGTGCATCGGTGCAATGTGGGTTCTCCAGAGAGTGAGTGACAGAGAGAGGGAGAGAAGTAGAGTGAGAGACGCTCAGTATTTGCCAAAGAAAACAATTTTCCCGGTTTGGATGCCAGTTGAGTTCAGAAAGCATGTGATTACCATCTGAAAAGACTGCTCTCATGCTCTCTCTCTCTCTCTGTCTTTCTCTCTCCGTCTCTTTTGCTTTAACTTTCTTACTCTCCATAACTTTTTCTCTCACACATATTCACTGTCTCACTCTCTCAGGCTCCAGCTCCACATACTATTATCTGATTGAACTCTGAGAATTTTTCCTTTAGTGTTTTACTTCCTTAAACCAAGCGTGTTGAGTGAAATATTCTGTAAAACTTTATCAGATTGGCCTGAGTAGCATGCAGCTAAAAATACCAAACTGGTTTTTGTATTTATATACAAAAAGACATTGCTCAACATGTATAAAAGAGAGTGCTTGTTGTGCCACAGCAGTGGCTCCAAAAGCCAAAAACATTCCGCAATATGTCCTGGTGGCATACCAAGAGACAAAATAGCAACTTGGTTTCACTGTGTTGATTCACATACATGGACATTGTCAACACAATCTTAATTTCTCTCTATGTATAGCATACACCCCATGTTATTTAGTGATGTGTGTTTCAGTAGCAGTTGCTGAAAAAGGATTAGGAGTGTCCAGTGGTATATTGATCCATTGTACCAGGAGGAACTTAATACAGTCAGAGGCATGAAGGTAAATGATGTGCATCCCAGAATACACACTCCTTATTCAATGTCCAAATAAATATTTTTCTTTATTTTGAATTGTCCTTTTCACAATAGGTACAAAGCCCTTTACAAAGGAGAGCAAGGACTGAAACATGCTACAGTTAAAGTGAAAAACATTGCAAGAAAAGCAAGCATGATTTTACAAGATGATGCAGATTTGGACAGCTCATCAAGGAACGTTGTTCCAACATCTTGGAGCCCTGATGTCTTACAGTCTACATTAAGAGTTGTATAGGAAGAGTTGTATAGGTCATGAAATTCAAAGGTCTGCCATCAGTCTTGGTATGTTATGCTTTTGTGTCTTTAAAGGAAAATCTTAAAATCAATTTCTAAAGTGTCAGGTAGCTGATGTCAAGATGCTGAAATTGGAGCGATATTATCTCATTTTAGACGGGGTTCAGCACAGTATTTTGTTCAGGGTTTGTAATAATCAGATCCATTATTTACTCTTTCACTCTCCATATCATCATGAAAACTCGATATGATTGAACAAAAAAAAAAAGATCTTCCCTCTGGCAGGCAGGTTGCTGACATAAATGCACAGGGACTGTAAAAACCAACGGAGAAATAAAACATTCAGCCTCATCATGACAGTCATGTTTTATTGCATGGCCTAGATGACAGCTTATTGAAAGATTTTCATGAAGGAGTCGTGTTTTTATTGAACACAACACAAACACATGTGAAATCAAATCAATGCTGTCCATTCTTCATACGCTCTTGCCATTTCCAAAAGCATAAACCAGTAAGAAGTGCCATGCTATAAAAAATGGCTTAAACTGGCCCGCGCTGAGGTTTTCACTGGAGTTTACCTCGGTTAAGACTGAAAACACATTCAGTGGATCATCCAGAATCTCTGGTTTCAGGGACACTTTCTGAGTCTCCATGGGCCCACCCTGCCCGCTGTTAACTTGATCTTAGATTTAAAGCACATAGACTGAGCAGAGTGAAAGCCCTCTCACCCTTTGTCAGTATTCATGGCACAGCAGCGATGGCTCCATTGATTTGGTCTGTGGCGGCGAATTCTACAGGCTCTTGCTCCGGAGAAAGCGACCACCTATGATGCCGCAGCAGTGGAGCTGTGAGCTGAAATTTATATGCAAATTAGCTCTTTAATTAAGTGTGCTCAAAATCAGTGAGTGTGAGTTTGACTGAGGGAATGGTTAACCATGGATTAGTAGACAATTAATCCAAATACGATGTAATCTTTTGCCAAAACCATTGGACCCTGGCAAGGATATGTAGGCAATGTGTGTGTGAGTTCAAACCTGAATTCACACTCACTCAATAGATCTCCGACCCATTCGCTGCTTCATTAGCTTGCTTTGGCTTTATGACATGCTAACAATATAATACAAGCTATTTAGAATAAAAACATTCTTGTGACAATGGTCAGCACTGTCCTCATGCACAGTGTTCATTGCATACAGCTTAAATGATTAGCACAGCAGTGCGTACAGTATTTAAAGCATTCAGCACCATCGAAATCCTTTAGCGATTACTTTGACGCTAGTAAAACGAATCGACTCATCACGTGCGACATTCATTTTGAAGCCATCAGCAAAAATCTATTTACAGTTATTGATGTCATAAATAAATATAACACAGCTTCTAAGGAGTTTTAGCACTCTTTATGGCTGTCAACAGACCATGAATAAATGTGTCGGTTTGACACTATCGATGTCATAAATCAACATATGAATCAATCTGGAGCCTCATAGAAAATGTCAGTAATATGCTAATTTGTTGTATACCGCTCTTGTTGTATCCGTATAGTAGTCTTCTGTTCAATCATTCCCTGCCTGCTGTCTATAATGCATAGTGAATAGCGTCAAAGCCAATGTTTATGTGACAGTAGGCTCTGTGGGCCCTCTGTTAAGTTGAACTAATCCATAGTCCCCAGCTTTAATGGACTGATAGGACAGAGTGCAGCAGGGAAAAAGCTCTAATAGATTGTATCGACAGATGTGCATTATGCTCATCCACGGTATAGGCAAGGTGGTACTAATTGACGGCAGTGTCAAGTGTCACACACTGTGTCCAAACAGACACGCTAATGAGGAGGTGAAATTAGCAGCATCTTATGAGCAAACATGGCATCTTTTACTCAGGAAGTGAAACTTTTACTCGATCTGGACATCCAAGTTGACAGACAGTGAGTAATATTAAGGTTCAGTTCCCCTTAAAGTCAACAGGCAAAGCAGCCATTCACATTTGTGCTGGACAAATATGGCTTTCCAAGTTTGTATACGTCAGAATCATTTGGTTATTTTTATTGATTGGTTGATTGATTGATTTTTGATGACAACTGAGAAACGGGACTTTGCTAGTGATTGTGTCTTGAATAATGGTTCTCCTTCTGCTGTAATTTTGTATTCATATCACTTTTCTCATGAAGGAAGTTTTTGTTAAGGGCAAAGGCATTGTGACATAGTGTGTGTGTGTTTGTTGAGGGGGAGCTGCTTTAAGGTGACATGCTTATCAAGTGTAACCTATTAAAAACAAACCCAGCCCCGCAAAAGCCCCCAACCCCCACCCTTCCACATCATTTCTAATTATGGCCATCAATTTAAAGGCTTCATTGCCCTGTCTGTTTTGAATTATTGATCTCTGTCAGGCTGACAGGCTTTATTAATTAAAATGGAGATGTACTAATTAAGAACGCGGCGTGAGGGTGTCATAATTGTAGCCCTATTTTAATTTGGGTGTCGCTCATCAATTTTATCGCGGTTTAGCAGAGTGGGCGCAGTGTGACGGAGAGGTGGGCAAAGGCAGGGTGGTGGTGCCCTGGCAAGATGTGTGTGCGTACACGTGTGTTTTTGTGTATGCATGCACATTTGTGTGTGTGTACGCATGTGTGTTTACTCTCCCCTCAGGCTAGATGTCCATCATTTCACTTTTCAGATTGTCAGCATCCTCTGAATGAAAGACCAGATGTCATAATGACTTTCTTTCTTTGTTCATGACAGTTTGCATTAGGACATTAATTATTCTTAGCCATAATCCAAAGAGATAACTGCAAATTTAATGCAAAGAAAGGCCCTCATAGAGCACATCAGTAAGATAGTGATACCATCCAACAAAGGAACCTCTCCCTGGCTCTCAGCAGCTGAGAGAAGTGGTGACAGAGAAGTGAGATAAATTTCATACAAGTTTTTTTTTTCCCTTCAATAACTTCCCCGTCTCATACATGCATACATTTTAAAGGGCAGATCTATCCTCTGATTCCTCTCATTGCTCCCCCAGATGAAAGTCTCTTAGACATGGAATGAGATGTGGAAAAAGGCTGAGCGGAGCGGTGACTGCCAAACAATTTAGTATGGTTTATGCCTTTCACACATCTGTTTGTGAGAGCACACCTACGTGTGTGTGTACATGTGTTCAGGCGTACTTGTGTATGTGGGTATGTTAGTGTGCATGTGTATTCACGATGTCGTCTTTTCTTACTATTAATAAATCAGCCCCTCTGTTTTTTTTTGCTGTTTGTTTTTTTTTCCCTCAGTCTCTTATACACTGTGAGTCTGGCCCCCCTCAGACGCAGCACGCAGGTGTCGTTCCTTCCCCAATAAATCCAGTCCTCCCATATCTCCTCCAAAGCCTTCAATCAGTGGGCCAGACGCAGGAAGAGATATACAAACAAGTATCTTCTTATTTTTGTTTGTATCCACAATTTGTTCTTATTTTGTTAATACCTTTTGATTTCCTGGATTCACCCATGTTTTCTTATTTTGCTTTCCTCTTAGATAAGAGAACATTTCACAAGTGGTTGAGAGCACTCTTACCAAGATTTCTCATAGTCAGAGTCTACAATTCGGTTTTAATACATAAAAATATGTATTAAATGAATATCAATGCGTAATGCATTTTTTATGTTAGAGTAATTATAATATTAAAATAAATATTTGAATGCAGACCTTTGAGTATTCCGTCAAATAATAGCAAAACAGTCTAAAGACTACGTCCGGTATTAAAAATAGTTATATGCATAAATAAATTTTTGAGTGTTTGTACAAAAAAACTGCATCTCTGTCAGTGTCCATTTTAATATTGAACCATTTTATTAGCAACTGTGAGTCCCTTTGCTGAGACGAAATTCACAGTATCACAGATTTTTTGCCATTGTTGGCTTTTTGATTTCCCTGTAAAGCTAGTACTGATGCTCTTTAAAATCACATTTTCCTCTATTTTTTCCAAGTTCATTTAACAGTACTTAAGTTTAGGTCCGTTTAGTTTAGACCTTTATTGCCCCAAGAAGGGAAATTTGACTTGGCTCAGAACTCACAAGCCACACAATCACAATCAGCTCTGAACTCAGCTGTTGAACTTCTTTTTCTTCCTGCAGCATTGTTTGGTGCCATCTCTAATTCTTCAGCATGCACTTAAACACGGCACAACAGCTGCCCTAATATAGTGTTTAGGGGGCGGTACCTTATGCCCATGACAAATGCTTAGACACACACCCCCAGTTTACAAACAGGTTGAATTCATCACTCGGTACACCAGGGTGCGTACGCATGGTTAAGAACGTTTGGTGCATCTGGAGTTGATTTCTTACTCACTTCTCTTAACAGAAAAATAAAAGATGACACAGGAGACAATTAAGACAGTGTTGTTGCATCTGGCCTGATTTTTTGGCGGTGTTTCCATTCTGTCAATAGTACACACCACCGTAAGTCTACGAAAGTCAATGGCCATGAAAACACAATAAGACACGAGTTATCTGCCAATTAGCAGTTTGAGAGCACAGGAGGTGATGCAGCGCTGCAAGAGAACTGTCCTTGAGTCCCCAGAATACCCTTCAGTATTGTCAATAGCACACATTTGCCAGTGGCAAAAAAAAAAAAATACATCATCTACACCATACATCAGTTGTTCGTGCAATCCTAGTCAGACTGGAAAATGTTTACAGGTAGTCTGTTAAATCACTTTCCTGTACATTTATACAATCACAACAACCATACAGCACTTAAAGGTGTGGAAAAACGAGTTAGAGAATAATCTGCTCTTTCAATATGATCTTATCTCATGTAACGAGTCAAAAACACAATGCCTACACTCGTGTTAATTCCCAGATGAGGTATGCATGCCTTCTGGACCAACAGATGTATAAATGATATTGTACACCACTGGAAAGGCGGTAATGTATTTAGCACCTTGGCATGTAATTTTACCTCCAAGAAAGCAAAAGGATAATTATTCGCACACTCTGCAATCATGCGGGTTTAATGTGATGATAGCGCGACACGCATTTAAGAGCCTTTCATCACGGCTGTCCTTGATCATTTATTCTGCCAGTAGTTGCTCAGTTCTCACCAGGGAAAGTTTGATCCAGCAAGTTTTGTACAGTGTAACTTTGTTGACAGGAATCACATCTAGGCCAAAAGAAGGTATGAAGTTGATCGACTATCTCAAACACGCAGTGTCTCAACAGTTGGCATACCCAGAATTTTGCTTAGCGCTGTTGATTTCGCCACACTGTTTAAAAGGCCTGACAGTCAGTCTAAACTTTCCCACAGACGTCCTCTTCAACAAAAGAGCCTTGTGCTGTGAGAAGGAAGCAACACAGTTAATTGAAAGTCAGCCATTTGTTGATCAGTCTGACATCTAACAGCCATCTGCCGGGGCCGATCTGCATAAAGTGTTCCCAAATAGAACAGTGGAATATCCCTTTACTTCGTAATCCAATAAGGGGCTTC